>NC_056737.1:1761517645-1761610145 GCF_019279795.1 Protopterus annectens | reverse complement strand
TAATATAAATAATAAAAAGTCATGAGAATACTAAATAGCTATTTGCAATAAACACCAGAGTTTCAATCACAGGAAATATTAAAATAACACAGATGAATAGATTCACACTGATACAATAAAGCAGTACTTAACTAATCTCACTTTATTTTCCTGACTGATCTAAATAATTACTCTTCCCTGGTTCACTTACTAGAGCAAGGCAAGATGAAGTAAGTGAGTGGTCTTCCTTCTTTGTCAGGTTCCAAAAAGAGAGTGCTGAGTCATTGAGAGACTTCTCTCTGTAATATCTAAATATTATTTCAGAGTTAGTTACAAAATTATATCACATCTGGTCATCTGACTCTGTTTCCCACACTACCCCCATCACTAGAAGCTGCAACGATTTAGCACATATGTGTTACAGTACATATCTCAGACTTTGCTAAAGTTTATTGCAGCATCTGGAAGGTGTAAAACAATGTTAACACTTCTGTTCTTCCTGCAGAGACTAAAAACAGGTTACTATCAACTGATTGAAGATGCAGGTTAGCGAATGCGACTTGGACGAGCTGTAAACAACGAAATGGCAAAATATCGAAGCAGCATCTAAGCAAATTCTTTCCCGGGAAAGAATTTGCTTGGCCACTTCAGTAGTTTGCCATTTTCAGCACTGTAGTGCGGTCCAGGAGTTGGTATATTTAAGTAGGGGGTGTGGGGGGTATAGCCCCCCACTTAATGTCATGTATTAAAGTGTTTTCTTTTTTTTTTCCCCTTGGAAAAAATCGCTGTTCTGACAGTTTGGTTTTGTAAGCTTTCGCTTACATAGGGTCAATTAATCACCGTTCGCTAACCTAAGTGTTCGATAATCTAATATAGACCCAGAAAAACATGCTTACAGGCATTATGTCTTTGGAATCATTCAAAACTGTAAGATAACATATTTATGGGCTAGGGCCAGTAATTTAGGTTCAGAACATTTTTCAAAGTTAGCTGCAGCTGGACTGTGATTAACCTCTTCTCTTCCATTATCCTTTGTTGCAATATATATGCATTTCAACAGTTACAATAATACGGGTATATTTCTTCCTCTGTCCAGCAGGGTACACTGTTGATGCATTTTTAACACAAGCAACTTTACAAATACATTTTCAACACAGGTATCTGTACAAATCAGTTTGATATACAAATGACGTGTAATTCTTTACAAAATCCCAGCTACTGGCCCTGGCATAGGTTACACATCCACTGCCCTACTTCTCCTGGCATAGCTGGCAATACCTCACATTGTCATAGGTACAATAATATTATGGGGTACTGAAGCATCCATCTGACATGTGGTTTCACAGCTTTGTTAAACAGCTTAGCAGCACATTTTAGAAAGATATCTATGCCTGGTTTGAAGGTGGTCAGTCTTAAAACATGTGGATATATGCAGCTTGGAGGGTGCGACATGTCTGCTCCTTCTACAATCAAATGGCAGCAATTAATACACTTTCAGTGTGAAGAAAGGAAAAAAAAAGCAAAGGATACAAAAAAAAAATTTTTGCTTAAGTAAGGAATTTAAATTATTTGTCAATTCAGCATTGTGCCTAAGAATTTAGTCCAGAGCTAATATGTAAACACATCCTAATAGTAGGGTGCATTTGAGTGAAAGATGGGACTCTGCAACAAAAGAAAAAAGTAATGTTCTTTAGGGTATCTAGCACTGGAGTTATGGTACAAGTCTAAACTCCAAAGAACATTACTTTTTCTTTTTTTGCATGTACTGGATATTACAGGTAAGTGAAAGTGATCCACACTTCAGTCACAACATATGCATCTATACCTCTACGAGGGAGAAACATCAAATAACAACTGTAGACATTTCTACATTGGCTTAAAGAGATCATATATGTGCTAAATTAGTAAAAACATATTTCCTGAATGAAGGGTTTGGATGAGATTTTTCAGATTCAGACCATCTCTATTAGTCACTTTAATGGCATTTTCGATTAGATAGATGACATGGAGGGAGGTACCCAGATTCACAGAAGATTTCCACTTGACCTACTAGCCAGTGCTAGTTCTCTGTAGAGATAATATCCAGTACATGCATAGCAATGAAATGGAATGCTTGGATGTTATATAGAGAGTGCAGAGGGGGCTTGTGTCATCTTGTCAACCTTGGTACAGCATACCGTCCATTAGCCTTAGGGAAACAAAAAAGGTATTTTTGATTTTATGGACTTGCTCTAAGTAATGTCTTGTAGCTGTCCTTGGTGTCATTTAAGACACAAGAGAATGGATAAGCCTGGTATCATCCACAAGTATTCAGTCACACTATTATCATGTCAACAACTGGCACTCTGGAGGGAAATAATCAGAAGAAATGTGCCTAGGTCCGAAGTAAGTATTTGTCCCTAAGATGTTTTCATGTATGATCATATATGGTCCAGTCTAAAAACATATAAGAGGGGTTATAGGTGATAAAGTAAAGGAAATTATAAATGTGCTGGGACACATCTACAAGGAGACCAATTGGGGGAGTCACTTGACTCAAGAAAATAAAAAAAATAACTTCTGATTCAGTGATATGTTTTAGGGAGATATCAATAAAAGATGCAGGTGAGAGTGGTAAGGTGTCAATAAGGAAAAGAAGTGAGTCTTAATGATTGTATTAACAGCTGCTCAGGGAAGGTGGCTATGCTTAATTTCCATTTGTTAACTGCCCTTTATTTCTATACCTATCTATATCTATTTATATCTATATCTATCTGCATATATATCTATATGTATGGGTCCCCTGCAGAATTTAAAAGGTTAAAACTTTGAAATTCATATGATCAAAGATCATATGATCAAAGTTTTAAAACTTTGAAATCCTGAATGAAAATCATCATACAGCACAGAATGGAAAATTTCCCTTTTCCTCACTGTAGTGCGATCTTGGAGTTGGTATATTTAAGTAGCAGGAGGTGTGGGGGGTGCAGCTCCCCATGTCGGGGGTGCAAGGGTGGATTGACTCCCTGAAAAACATGTTTTTTGTTGTGTTGACTTCTTTTTTGGGGGGTTTTTAATTTCGAGATTTCAAGATCTCAAGGTTCTGAATTCAATATTGTGAATCTCGGGATTTTGGTATTTCAAAAGTAAGAAGTGAATCCATATATATATATATATATATATATATATATATATATATATATATATATATATATATATATATAAAACTATATTTGTCTATCTATCTGTGTCTGGCTATCTAGATGTAAAAAAAAAAACAGAAAAATAAAATAATAATAAAACAGCACAAACTGCTATCAGCACACACTCTAGTTGGCTGGTCTAGCTCCTTGGCAACCCATGCCTTCTAAGACCCAAGGCATGGTTTGCTGAGACAATAAACCAGATGAATAAAGTATACACTCCTAACCTTTTTAATAACATGAAAGGTGTAGGTGCTGCCTTTTCAAATGCACAAAGAAGGACATTTCTAACTGAAATGTGAAGTTTTGCAGGACAGAACACACCATCTATAATGCAGAAGACTTATTTTTTCCTTATCACCAAAACAGAGACTCTTGTTTTAGAATGTTGGTTCTTTTTTTCTGTTATGGTTAGCTGGTTAAGATATACTTTTGTGGTTGATGTAATATTTCCTGGGAATAATTTTTTCTCCAAAAATATGAGGACATACCCAGACAGTTTTCATGTTTTTCACAGGACACAGCAACCCAAGTTAAGATTATCCCATGAAAAACAGGACAGATGGTAACTCTAATTAAAGATCAGGGAAACATTTTAGCATTTAAAAACTATAATGGAAGATAGAGTGTAGATGAAGGAAAAGATTGCCAGTTAAGGTAGAAAGAAGCAGTGAAAACAGAAAAAAATGAAGGCCAAACAGAGGAAAACAAACAGCTACTCATACAAGAAAGGCAACAAAATACTTTGTAGATGCACAGGATAGCAAAAAAATGCCAGAAAATTGGTTAAATGAAGCTTACAAAAATAAATAGAGATGGGAAGAGATGAGTACTGAAAAGGTAGGCCTATTGATGCTTTACCTCAAGTCAGTATTTACAAAAAAAGGATATGTGTGACTGATCATATCCAAACAATTCAAGTGGCTAGAAAGATAGATTTGATTTTAGTCTTTTCACAGAGGAAATTCTGATAAAGGTAGAAAAGGCAATATGCCCTGACATGATTCTTCACAGAGATTTGAAGTGTATTCTGGTAATACCTTAAGTGAACTTCAGTTAATCACTGGAACAGAGGAAGGAGTCTGAAGACTGGAAGGGAACGCTGGCAAGCAAAAGAAGAGGATTCATCTTAAGCAAAGAAAATGTTTTTACCCATCTGTTTTGACAGTTGTCAAGGCCCCAACAAGACCCAAGTTAACTTATCTATAAATAAATAAATAACTCCAAATCATCTCAAAATATTGCATGAAAGCATGAAAGTTCTTTCCAAATCATTGATAGAAACTACACAATACAAGGTGGCAGAATGTGTGCAGTTTCATTATCAGACACCATATATCTAAACACATTGAGGGGTACGTAGTGATTGTTTTGAGAGCATATGGTAAAGACAAAAATTACAGAAATATTTAATCACAAAAATTTATATAGTCAATGTACGTGCTTTGTTATAGAAAACATATGTGAACAAAAAAAATCAAATTTGAATATATAAAGTGGAAGGCTCAAGAGAGGTTTGCTACAGTATGTTTTATAAAAATGTATTGGATGAGAGAAGCAGCCTTTCTAATGTGATGCTACCATCAAAAATAATAACAGAAAGACAATTTATGTGGTATTTTGAAAAAGTAACAAAGATGGCTGAACTTTGTTCTCAAAGTATGAAAACTGACAGAACAGGTTGAACAAATATCCCTAGTCTTCACCAAAACCCACATTTGTGTGTTTCTGTATAATTCTGAACTTTCAAATTTAAGGTCTACAATACAAAGGGGAAAAGAAAGAGGGGAATTAGGCAGCCCCTTTTTCTTTTTCTGAGGCTTTAAAAATAGGACAGCACAAAATTAGAGATGCATGTGGTTTGATTGGAAAGTAATATGCTTATGCATCTTAGGAAATGAGTGCCAAGAACACACACTTCTACCGCTGATAACAAGAATTCCTGTGAGGTGGCCTTGACTACAACAGAGAAGTCAATGAAGAACCTTGATGAACCTATTGTGCATTTAATAGCTTGATGGCAATATGTCTGACTAGAGTCTCACTTTGCCAGACTTATGGGAGGGGCTAATTTTATTTATTTATTTTATTTGCATTTGTTATTTGGGGTAGAGCATTGATCTCCATGGACCATTTTAAGACAGCCTGGGAGTGGTGTGGATAAGTGACTTCCTTAGAATAACACAGTTAGGCAATGATGGAATTACGTGCTTAGGTTTTCTGGGAAGACTTTTAATGAGATGCTTTGCATTTATTTATTTATTTATTTATGTATTTACTTGTTTGTGTTTAGTGTTCCAACTGAGCCATGCAAGACCTCTTTTTACCAGAAGCACAGGTAAAAAAGCTACTACAACATTATAACAATAAAAAAGAAACAAAAGAAAAAAAAAAAACAGATGTAGCCCATACAAATATTTAATACAGTACGACATGACATAATTAATGACCTGGAACAATGATTTCTTGTATCAGTACTAATTTAATAAATAAATTGATACTAGACAGTGATTTTAGGGGCCCTTTCTGGCTAAAGAATACAGAATGTGTGTGGCTGTGTGTGTGTGTGTGTGTGGGGGGGGCATGGATCCCTGAAAAAAAAAAAGGGTTAAAGGAGAAGAATGATGCTCAAGATTTGCTCTTCTCCTTTATTTTCAGGCTTTTTTTGGCATGTCAGCACTTTGCATCATCGACATAATATAAAATGATTATATTATTGACTAAATACCTCATCATATTGGCACCATTTGCTTATTACTTCTGGGTCTTTGAAATAGTTTATAGAAACTGAGCATGCTTTGATCTGGTCAGCTTCTCTATTAGGTGGTAAAAAGTTGTATTGCATGTTAGAGTTGATGGGTCTGTTAAATCATCGAACGCTTAAAAAAGTGAACGATGATTTATCGAACCCATGTAAGCGAAAATTTACAATCTCGAGTGCTTAGAACGGTGATTTTTTTCCAAGGGAAAAAAAATCGCTGTTCCACAAAAAAAAATTGTAAAACATTACATAAACTGGGGTCTTCGCCCCACACACCCCCCCTACTTTAATATACCAACTCAGAGATTGCACTATAGTCACGAAAACAGCAGAGTAGCAGAAGCGGCCAAGCTATTTCTTTTCCAGGGAAAGAATTCACTTATATGCTGTTTCCCTATTTTGCCTTTTCGTGCTTTCAAGTTCGATCAAGATGCATTCTTTATCATTTAATAGGAACCCAGAGTTGATACCTTTTCACTCCCTAACCCTCAAAAATTGTTAAGGGAATGTGAGATTTTGCAGTGCAAACCATGCTGAAATCCAGCACAAAAGATGTAACTTCACTTGTTTGGGAAAATAAAAACTATTGTGGAATTTGTGTTGTTTCCATTGTTTTATATAAAATTAAGGCACTGTAGATATAAAATAATGGATTTCTGCAACTATTACAGCTGATTTAGGAAATAGACTTTGCACTAAAATCTCAAACATTTTCATGTTTTTTTTGTAAAAAGTAAAAATATAAATAAAAATGCTTTTTTAATAAAGAATGTTTTTTATTCAGCTGCTCTAAAAATTTAAAATTAAGGAAGAAGAGTGAAAACTTACACAGATAAGCTTCTTTCAGGAATGCATTCAAGGTTGGTTTTGCTGATTCCTGATGATTCCTGCTACTTCTTCTGGTACCTCATTATCAGAATGAGTCTGTTAGGTGGAAACAGCTTCTTTTTAAATACTATAAAGCCAGGCATATACATATTTAAACTTCTAATGTTACTGAAATGAAGGGGATATGGGTGCCAAAGAGTCATGGACAGGATTCATTATGTATGTTGAGGCCATCAAACGAGTTAAGATAAACTGAATGCTGTACTGCTGTAGGAGGCAGAGGAATAGAAATAGCTGGCTGTCACCAGTTTTGTGTTTTGGGGGGGGACTTTTCATAGTAATGCCATACATCTGTACAGTGGTCAGTGAGATGGGGTTCATCCCTGTAATGCTGTGGGCAAACATGACAAATACCATAGTGAGGGGAATGTATGTGTGTGTGTGTCTGTGTGTGTGTGTGTGTGTGTGTGTGTGTGTGTGTGTGTGTGTGTGTGTGTGTGTGTGTGTGTGTGTGTGTGTGTGTGTGTGTGTGTGTGTGTGTGTGTGTGTGTGTGTGTAGGAAATGATGTAGGGAGATGCGAGTGTGTGTGTGTGTGTGTGTGTGTGTGTGTGTGTGTGTGTGTGTGTGTGTGTGTGTGTGTGTGTGTGTGTGTGTGTGTGTGTGTGTGTACATATAGGAAATGATGAAATGAGATGTGATAGTGTGTGTGTGTGCATCCTGCTGTGTCCCTCTGTGATTCTATTGCGTCTTTGTGGGTGTATCCCCTATGAACGAGAAGTATTATCAATAAAGAATGATAACCACAACACAAAGAGACTTGCTTTTATTTTGAAAATATGCAACAATAACAACTTTGCTTACCCTCTGTTGTTCAACTGAATAATATATTACCATTTTATTTTGTTCTGGCTTTGCCCCAAATAATACAAATGATGTGGCACCAAGGATCCATCACAGTTACCCAATTTTGAAGTATCCGTTCTCTGGTATTACCCTAAATATAATTGTCTTTGTAATATTTCAGGGGACTTTCATAAGGAAGAAAGCATAATTTATATAGCATGTTTGATTATTAGAAAAATCAGATTTGCAGCCTTACCTGGATGTCAAAGTGCTATGCAAATTAATGGGGAGACTGAAGAACGAAGTGGCAATAGTGAGGTGAGGGCTGGTTGCCACAGGGCTACACAGTTTTAAGAAGGTATGCCTTTGGGCTCAGTCATATTCTTGCTGATTAGTTATACTGTCAGTCAACTTTGCTTCATTATACAACTGGTCCTGCTCACTGCTCTTTTCCAATTGGCCAGACTGAAACATGATTCCTTAATGTTCAGGTGATTGAATTCTCAGGATCTAAAGCCATTGGGCAAAAAATCACAAAAGGAAGAAGATAACAACAGAATAAAAGTGTGACTTCACCCTCTTCCACACCTCTTAACACTCTAGGATTGAGGAAGAATTAAACCTATCAATATCAAAGTCACTGTCACAGGCACTGAAACTTCAGACTGACAAAAGACTCAGGATTGCTATCACTGCTTCTTTAAAAGCCCTAGTAAGTTATAGCTGTGATTTACAGCCATGTTTTGTATGAAGGAAGTATAGAAATGGTGCAGCAAATATGACAGATACCATAGTGTTGGGGGGTGTGCATGCGAGTCTGTGTTTATGTGTGTGTGCAGGCGCACACGCACGTATGTGTGTGTGTGTGTGTGTGTGTGTGTGTGTGTGTGTGTGTGTGTGTGTGTGTGTGTGTGTGTGTAGGAAATGATGCAGGGAGATGCAAGATTGTGTGTGTGTGTGTGTGTGTGTGTGTGTGTGTGTGTGTGTGTGTGTGTGTGTGTGTGTGTGTGTGTGTGTGTGCGTGTGTGCGTGCGTGTGTGTGTGTGTGTGTGTGTGTGTGTGCGTGTGTGTGTGTGTGTGTGTGTGTGTGTGTGTGTGTTCATGTGCTGTGGTTGGTGCTGTGTGTGCACACGAGTTCATGGAGGAAATGATATAGGGAGATGCGATAGTGTGTGTGTGTGCATCCTGCTCTGTCCCTCTGTGGTTCTGTCATGTTTTTGTGGGTGCGTCCATCACCGATGAGAAGCTTGGCTTTATTTCTGCTGTTTTTGTGAGAGCATGACACAACCACAAAGGGACAGATCCACAAAGCCAGTTTCAATACAAAGCATTCTAATACTACTACTACTAGTAGTAATAATAATAATAATAATAATAATAATAATAATAATAATAATCATCATCATCATTATCATAAAAACAGAGACAGAAAGAGAGAGAGAGAGGTGGTAATCCTATCCCACATTATTTGTGCTAATACTGGAAGAACATTTTACTTATTCAATCAGCATATGTCAAGAAACAGAAAGAAACAATTCTCTTTCAGATAACACTCAGTTATTCAAACCTAAAATATACAAAGCATTTGAAGATTACTCGTCAAAGCAGTGAAGCTCCCAAAGTTGCAAAACACAAAACATAGTTTATGCAGAGAACAAACCGCCTGTACTCCCAGACATGGAGCAAGCCCCCACTCCCATAAATAAGATAGACAGGCAGATAGTTAATGAGACAAAGTAGATAGAAAGATAGACAAACAGTAAATAGATGGATAGTTAATAGATAAATAGATAGATGCCTAGATAAATAGTAGATAGCTAAATAGTAGATAGCTAGATAGACAGATAGATAGGTAGATAGATAGACAGATAACTTAGAAATTGCACAAAATCACAAAAAGGGGGATGAAGTGCGGAAAACGTTTCAATCTCCTTTTTACTATTCTCCAAGTATATTCCCCCATAATGACGTTAGAATATTTTACATGCAACATTCTGAGTGTCAAACAGTATACAGCAACAAACAGTAAGACTCTTGGATTACATACATGCATAGTATGTTAGTGTTATGGTGCATGAAATTAGTGATATTGGGAACAAACATAAAAATAATCAACTCTTCAAATTTAAAAAAGGAACTATCAGATTAACATTTTTTCAATGTATGATAACACTTAGAAATGTATCATAAAAGAGAGATCTTAAAAGGAAACAGCTTCTGAGGTAATAAAAAATGCTTTCTTTCATGACTTCATCCACAAAAGTCAAAAATATAGAAAATTAGGAAAATGCATATCTTAAAGTATATTTGATATTACAGTATAATAGTTGCTAGAAAAGTATTAATCTCAGGGTATTTGTGAATAATGATGACCTGTCAAGATTCATTGCTGAGGTCATAGTTGTTTTGCAAGAACTTGCTTAATATTGTTGTATTAGTAATTATATTTTGTATTGCCATCTTCTGTGCTAAATTACGTATCAAATCAAACATAAACATCCTTTCCTGTTGAAAAGCTAAAACAGCATTTATTGAATGAAGCTGTGTTTCCACAAGCATCCTCAGGGTCACATCAGAAGGAAAATGGCTTGAGGAGGTGCAGAACACAATTGGTGAGTGTGAGATCAATCTTAGTTCTAAGAAGGTTCCGGAGGAGCAACATTAATCTCAGACCAGGCAAGGCATTACACATGCACATGTCATGTTTCTCAAAGGCTAACACTTTCATAGGAAAATCCCTGTCTGCCAACCACAAAAAGCTTTAGATTTTCATAAGTATTTCATCTGTTTAGTTGCGGTTTATTTATTGTTTGCTTCCTTACAGATGAAACTGCGCTATTATCATTGACAATGCGACAGATAACAGAAGTCAAATCATCAGTGCAGGATAAAGCTTAGTCTCTGAGATATCACAGCTATAGTTTGCATTCATATCACCTCATGATAGTGTGGCAAGCAGGAGTATTTTTTTTTTTTAGTTCCTTTCATCACCTCTATCAATAATGCTTTTATTTCTCTTTCTATATGCATTTATGTGGGCGTCATTTCATAAAATAAAGAAGATCTGGAGGTTTGTATTTTCATACTGTGCACAATCACACAAAAATGTCCATCATTATTTTTGACATCAGTTTGTTTTTTTTATAAATGTACAGTTTAATAAATATATCAATATACCTCAGGAGCAGTAAATGCAACTAAATGCTATTGCAACAGTCTTACACAGAGAAAATGTCAATCCGAAGTTCTGTTCATCACTAAAGAATGCTACCACTGTCACAGCTCTCTGCTGCCCATCTAACTGTGTCAGTACTGAAATAATGCAAACAAAGCTTTCCATCCTTTCTTTCTCTAGGATGATACGGTTAAAAGCTGCAACAGCCTGAGATGTAAATGAAGTAAAAGAGGGAAATGAAAGTCAGCAGATTAAGAGTTAGTAGTGTGTGTGTTTGAGCTTTTGATGATTTGTTTATGCTAAGACTGTTCTAGGCCCTTAAAAGGGGGCATGAATTGAATCTCCAAAATCTCCTCATTGGCACAGTCATAAGACTAACAGCTCTAACTATAATATGCACTCTGCACAGAGTTCAATGCCTTGTGTTTTAATTCCATTGTGAGTGATCATTTATCTACTTTTCAGTTTTCCCAAATCCCTTACTGCTAAGCTAAGTTCTAGCTGCCAGCTACTACTGCCAAATAGCAGGACATGGTGAAAGGAGATTGCTTGCTTAAGATATTAAATACTCTGATTAATTTTCAGCAGTTTCGTCATATGTATGAACCTGTCAGGCTTTGGCATGTGTAAATCATAGAAGAATAAAGACTGCATTGTTCTGAGAAACTGCTCTTCGTTAAACTAAAACTTGTTCTCACTAGCACATAGCTGCTTATTATAGCAAGACATTTTCTTGTATCAAACAGACATCGATGAGAGATGAAATGATGAAATAACCAAATTGCGATTATGTGACAGAAATGGTTTTGATGTGTGTCCCCCAATTTGCAGCTTTATATAAAGAATTACATGCATAAGTAATGCACCCATTAGGGTTATAGAAGGAGCCATAATAGGGAGAAAAGTGTCAGGGCCCATAAAAGTGTTATAGGAACCTGTGTATATTAGCTTGCAGGACTGATATTAAATGAGATCTCAGAATGGTGTAACCACTGGATCCCTTGGTGTAGTTCCTAAATCATAGAAATTTCACACACATGAAAGAGCACAACTCATAATTCCTCAGCCTTTAGATATCAAAATTATGTACACTAACTTTAAAGAATCATGGACAAATACTCAAAATCAAGGATACCTTTCAGATTGTATAATAAAAATGGTGGCTACAAATAATATCTGAAATAGCAAAACTACTAGTCAATCAGTTCTACATAGATGAACATTCACTTCATGAGTTCAAGTTCACCAGTTTCGAACCAGTGATCACTCTTCTCTGTAAAAAATCATTGACAGTGTGATGTCTTTATTTTGCAAGCAGTGATAGCAATCTATGTGGTCCCTTCCCTTTCCTCTATATTGGTGCAGCCATGGTGTTGGAATATATATCTTTGTTGGTGTGCTGGGCTTGCTCATCATATGGGGGACAAATCACCAAAATAAATAAATAAATGTTAAAAAGTTTTGCCAAATGGAAGACTCAGACAATACTTTTCACCCAGAAAAATCTTTACTGAGTTAAAACAGATCATGTCTGGTATTCATAGTTAATGTGCATATTACATAACATGCCACTGCACAGGAAGCAGTCACTTGTAGGCATATTGCAACTGACTGTACCAACTAGCATTCCTGAGCACTGAGGAAAACAAGACTTGAAAACGGTGTATGTAAATGACCATATAATGACATGTAACTGAAGATGTACAGCTTGCTGACTGCTCAGTGAGATGCAAATAGGTGCATCTGAAAGCAGGTCAGAATTAATTGACACTGGGAACATTAGGAAAACTGTCACTCTAGGTGAAAAGGCACCATGGCAACCCCCCCCACCACACACACACACACCCTCACACCATTACTACCTCTGCCACCACTAACAGATCCCAAATCATCCTGGCCTATTCACAATATTCAGATTACTTTTTTCTTAATTTTTCTGTTTGTCTTACCTTCAGTTTTTTTCCACAGTTATTCATACAATCATTCCACAGTGAGTCATGCTCTGTCTAGGGAAGACTGCAGTCTGACAAATGCAGAGGAAACTATTACATTATGCCAGGGGTCTGGGGTCCTGAAACCTTGAGGGTTCTATATGCCCTGAGATGAATTTTATATTTTATCATACAATCTTTACATACAATGATGGCCTCAAGAAAATCCATGATCGAGTAAAGAAATGTTGTCTTACTCTTCAACTTTGTTTATCCTAATCCTATTAGCATGTATTAACAAACCAAGACTACACTGCGATAGCTGCATTAATTAACAGTATTAAGCCATAAGGTTTCTAGATGCTCTGAGATGCTCTAAGATGCATTTTATAGTTTAACAACCTTTTCATCCAATGATTGCCTGAACAAAAAGCATAATTACAGAAAAATGTACTCCAACTCTGATTTATTTTGCCTCCTTTCAGCACATTTTAACTGTTAAAGACTACCATATAATAACTAAATGAAGTAGGGGGCTACTAGGCACCCAGAAGTGATATGGTTAGAGATGTTCTGAGGAGCATTTTAGACATTTTTTCCCCCAAATTTTTGATCCACTGATGACCTGAACAAAAATCATTTGCATAGAAAAGAAATTCCTTACTTGAAGCAAGAAAGTAGGATTGAATAAGTTGTATCCAACTTTTAATGCTCAAAGAAGACCAAACACCACTTCAGAATAAACTTGAGAAAGCAAAACGTAGGGTGTCACTACAACAGTAAAAAGTACACAGGCATTTTTGGAGTTGCATCAAGCAAAGATGCTCAGAGCACTGGTAGCATTCAAGTGCAAGCACTTAGTGATTATAAATGCAGATACCTAAAACTCCATTCTGTGACATTGTGGAAGATAGCAGACAAAACCAGTGCAGTCAATAGATTACATACTACCAAGTAATTGAGCAGCAGTTGACAGACCAGTTTTGACTGGAAAGAGATACCATACTAGCATTGCTTGGCATATATCATCCTCAAACAGGATTGGGAGGAATGTATGGGATTCCCATATTTGTAATCATTAAGGACTGGGAAGTAAATACCAAGAATGTGCTAGCCTATGACTGCAATTCTAATGAATGCCAACAGACTGAACAAAAACTGCCAAAAACAACTTTTGTCAGCAGTGAGTTTTCTCTTTTCTCTACTGTTGTGTGATCTCAGAGGAAGGATATATAAGATTGGGGGAAGTTGGAAGTGCCCCTCAAAATGGGATGTATAGAAGTCATGCTCAGATGCAGATAAATAAACAAATACATAAATAATGGTAATAATAAAACAAATGACCAGTAGAGTTCACAAAAAGTTGTTTTGACATATTAAGTGTTGTCGATGGAATTACATGATTTTGTGCTTATTATACTTTCCGCTGGGCCTAGAGACAAACAGAGGACATATTATATATATCATGATATACACATGCAGAATAATTAATACATTTCAAGATACACTTCATTTGCATATGGATGAATATGTATGTTTCCTCCACAAACAAGGGAAGAGCCACCACCATGGGTGACTTCTGTGACATTGCCCACCTCTCAAAAGTACTTTACGCAACAGATTGTACACATATGATAGTAAAGGCACCACCCGTTGTCAGCACATAACAGTGCATCAACTAGATGGGCTACCATTCCATCAACAGCTAGGTAACATGCAGCACAAGTGGGATGATGAGAAGTATGCCTCCACACCACCCTGGCAGTACCTATAATTCTCACATCTGGAATATATGTCACCTGTATCACCAAATCCTGAAATCCTGTATAAGGAATTTCCACAAAGCCATCAGCAGACAACAGCAGGTACTGCACTAATCAGACACATACCCACATTTGTGTGTGTGTGTGTGTGTGTGTGTGTGTGTGTGTATATATATATATATATATATATATATATATATATATATATAGATATATATATGTGTGTGTGTGTGTGTGTGTATATATATATATATATATATATATATATATACATACACATATTCATTTATGTAGTTATTTGTGTGCGTGTGTGTGTGTGTGTGTGTGTGTGTGTGTGTGTGTGTGTGTGTGTGTGTGTGTGTGTATGGGGGGGGTCTACCTGACATGATTGAAATGCCAGTAGACCGACTTTTAAAATGCTGGGATGACAATAATAAAGTTTCACTATACTGACGTTCAGAAAACTGAATGTTTCAAATGCTGACTTTGCCAGTTGAGCAGAATAGGAAATCTGCTCATTTCTGCACTGTAGTGAGATCTCAGAGTTGGTATATTTCATTTTCAGAGGGACTGGGGGGCACAGCCCCCCTGCAAAAATGTAAAAGTAGAAAATAAATAATTGTTATAATGGAATTTTGGAATCACAAATGAATATTCATGTGGTTGCTGTAGATACCATCATGAGCATTCAGTGGAATTTTCTATAAATATGCGGGTATTGGTTGGTGGGTGGGGTGTAGGTGAGGTTAGGTACATAGTACAGTGTTTTAAATTGATAGTGTACCGTTGATATGGTATGAGTTTTTACTTTCATAATTGCATTATTTGGGAGGTAGGTCGGACTTTTATTCATTTGGTTTTGTGTACTTCGGCCATTTAACATATCAGCATTGTGAGTTTTCACTTTTGTGGTCTTGGCTTTTAAAAAGTCAGTCTACTGGCATTTTGAGCATGTAAAGTAGACCCGTGTATGGGGTAAATGAATATTTTTGAGTCTTCGTTTGGTCAACAGCTGTGCAGCCTGTGAAGACTGGCAGAGATGAGTGAAGGCTGCCAGCCTAGTCAAATAGAATTTGGTACATAATTCTATCATTTGTAAATACTGTGAAATGTTGACCTTAAAACAATGTGGCAACATTGCCCTCTGCTGTAAAGAAAGCTAAGTCAAACATTTCTTGTTGATCCTTTGAAATTAAAATTACTTTATGTCTGTTCCTTTGAAGTTAGAATTTGGAGTTGATGAGTCTGGAGTAAGCATCCTGCCTATTGTTTTAAGGCTAAAGTTAATGACCAGAATTAACATGTGGAATGTCCTTTATTGCTCTAAGTGTAAAAGAATGTAAATACAGTTTCTGTCAGCCTGGGAACACCAGGAAGGTGTAAAAGATGATGTAATGTTTAGCAGAACTGGTGTTTCCATTTAAACAGTAAGAACCAGAGATTATTAAGCATTTTGTCTGACTATCGAACTCACAGCACTGCCTTATGCTCTATATAAGTAAGTTATTTTAGAAGTGTGTTTTCTTATAGAAATAGCTAGGACTACAAAGATTAGAATAAGTGTTTTTTGTGTGATGTCAGAACTGTACCACTGATTTATTTTAAGTATTTCTTTGTGATCTCTCAACTCTTTTGACTAGCACTGTGTAGTAGAAAGTATTGTCTTGTGGTTTTAATTATTTATTATTAAATATTTTAAAACCTTTTAAATGTGGCTGTTTTGTGTAGAGATAAGTTAAGCTCTAAGAGTACATTGCATGTATATAAGAATCCTGTACCAGGTCATGCTTATAAGCCTTAAGACTGTTTAGTCACACTTACCAATTGGAAAATAATACTGCACAGTAATAATTGGATGCCCTTTTAAGGGCATTTGAGTAGCTGATAATTATTAGTGGGTGGTGGCAGCTGGTACTACCATATAGTCTGGGTAAAAAGGGGCACAGCTGGAGAACCTGTGCCAGCCTTCCCCAGAAGTGTCTGTGTGGTTGTGTAAACTCTTATCTCAAAGTATGTGTGTGTCAGCTACTTGGGCAGGGACACGAAGCACTGGTTGGACAGAGAGGGTGCTGGAGGTTTTAGCTTGCCCACTAGGCTGAGATATGGACCCTATAGATGTGCTAGTAAGGAGTCTTACTGGGGACATGGAGAGCAAGGGAGTGACCAGCCCCAGACTGACTGTGATCTCTGTGTACTCTTAAGGGAAATTGTACTTTACTGTTTGTATTTGTTATCCTTTCCTCATATATGATATGCCCTCTCTGGTGTTAGTGGTGAGGATTGAGGCTCCTTGATTGCTGATCCAGGACATGGGCATCACACAGCCAACAAAATTTGGTCAATTACAATGATGGTCAACTGGTTTGCGAGATTGCACAATTCTCAGGGTTGGGAAATATGCCTTTTCTCCAACTTTGTGCAATCTCAGAGTTAGTATACATAATTAGCCAGGAAGGTAGTGGGTGCAGGGGAGCTTTTTCCAGCGGTGGCTTATGCTATTGGACTGCCAGACTGCAACCTCCCCGCAGATGTAAAAAGAAAGAAAAAGAATAAAAAAAATAATAAAATAATTAGTATACTATTGTATACTGCCTGTATAGTGACTCGTTGTTACTTGAACTGCACATGCGTGTGAGTTCCAGGTTTTAAAAAAACAATTTAGACAGCTGTTAAACCGGTCTGGATTAAGAAGAGAGGCATCAGTGTACAGATGCCCAGAAGTCTATGCAGTTTGTAACCGAAGTACAATGGAATGGGATCGAACTGCACGTCAGCCATCATATACATGATGTGGATGGCTGCTGATTGGTTCTCACTGCAAGGGCATGTTGGGTTCATCCTCACTGTGTTAGGATGGTGGTTCCAATGGATAATCAGGTGTGTGTCGCTGTCAGGAATGTTATGCTAGGATGGCGTTTGCAAAGTTCCAAAGGATTCTCGCTGCAAGGGAATGCGGATGGCTGAAATTTTGATTCATTATTGTGTGTGTGTGTGTGTGTGTGTGTGTGTGTGTGTGTGTGTGTGTGTGTGTGTGTGTGTGTGTGGGTGTGTCTGTGTAAAATGCCCCAATTAAATATAAACTGTGACTAGAGTTACTCAGGCTCAAATCCTGTACTTTGGGTACAGGTAGCAAGAGCATGAATTCCCTATGCACCACCCCTTGTGAAAACTGTCCAGATTTTTGCCTCATGTTTTTGTTCTGTTCTGTTCCTCATAAAAATCTGTGTTTTTTCTGGATTTTTTGTAATCAGTGAAGGATTGAATTCACTAAATAATGACAGGCATTTGAATTTCAGACTTCATACTCTTCAGAAAATACATTATAACACAAAACCTTTTATTCTAGCAATTTTTCAAAGTTTACAAGAACAATATTTGAAAAGTGACCCTATTTCTGGGACTGTATTCCCTCATTATTGGCTTTGTCCATTTTTTTTTCTGCTAAGAGGTTGAGCACTATGGTGAGAACTGAATTCACTGAATATGTATGGGGGCTGTATTCCCCTATTATTAGCTTTTGTCCAGGTGTTTTGTACTAAGAGGTTGAGAGCTTTGGTGAGAATTGAATTCACTAAATTGTAGCCATTTAAGTTTCAGTCTTTTAGGCTTTTAAAAAGCAGCTGATTTAGCATAGTGGTATGTTGCTCTGATTGTAGTGCACAGGGTCCTGGGTTCAAGTTTTGGGAGTAAAACATGTAGTCATAACACATTTCATTCTAGCAACTTTTCAAGATTATACAAACAGTGTTTAAAATGTGTCTCTAGTTTTTGGGCTTTTGTTCCCCCTAATAAATTTTGGCTTTTTCCAGATTTCTTGTGCTGCAAAGTTGAGTGATACAGTTGAGTGTCAAGTGGATTTTACAAGGAGCTGAGAGCTTCAGGGGAAGAGAAGTTTAGTGCTGCTTATGCAGAGCCTGCTTGCATTACTAAAAAGCATAACAGATTGAATACTTGCTATTGATGTAGAAGGCTGTGGGTTCTACTCACACAGTACGTAGATGGATTGCTGATACTGTACTATGTTGTACTTTTAAAGGGGGTGGATGTTGCAGTCCTGAGAATGTCCTCTTTGGCAGAGATACCTAATCACTATGAACCTGTTACCAGTTTGCCATCCATTCCCTATTGCAATAGTATTAGCTTATATTTTTTTTAATGTAACATAGGCAATTTATTCTTCAAGGGCAACAGGCATTTTATTTGTAGATGAAACAATAAAATATAAAGTTGTTTGCTAGCAGCAATCTCTTCATTAGTTACAGATCTCTTTAATGTGGAATTATTTAAATGACTTTTACTTCTGCAGAGATTGTGCATGTTTACTGATGCTGGTGGATTGCAGAAGTTTGAGTACACTTTTATGATGGTAATGTTCTGAACTAGGCAATTTTATCATTATTGGTGCATACATTTTGTTTCATCGTTTTCTGGAAAAATATTTAAAACAATACATTTAAAATGTCTTCTAACAACTGTACTGTATTATACAAGGAATATAATTTAATACAATCAGGAAGGTGCATCCAGGAACACATATATGTTTCATGTGCAAGGGGCCTATGATTTTAAGACAGCCCAAAGTTAATCTTTATCTGCCACTGGCCAGATGTATTTTCTTTGAATGTGGGTTTCAATGCTGTTTCAATGAATGTGAGTTTCAAGGGCAGAGAAGTTTTAATGCTAACTCTATTTTCATTGGGAGACTGCATTGCTTTGTTTAGCAGATGTCTATAAGTGTTTGTGCTGTAAAATGTAAAATAAAACTCATAAAAAAATCCAAATCATCACAGATGTAAAGCAGTATACACATTACAGTGCTTATGGTAAATGGGGCAAAATAACCAAGTAATGGGACATTGAAATGGCTGCATGGGGGTTTGCTCAATTCGACCATGGTTTTGTGAGTGGGGAGGGACAGCAAACTCAAAGACAGCCTTGGCTGAACTATACATCTCAACTGTCCAGATTATCGCAGAATTAATAGATTTTTGCTTCTTATTTTTGGTTTGATCCTCATAAAATTTGTGGTTTTCCGGCAAATCATTTAAGAATGAAGTCACTAAATAATGACAGGCATTGAGTTTCAGTCTTCATACCCTTCAGAAAAATGCATACTAAAGCAAGACCTGTTATTCTATCAACTGTCTAAGTTTATACAAGAGCAATTTTAGTACTGTTTGTTTGTTCCCCAATATATTTGGCCTTGTCCAGATTTCCTGCATTAAGAGGTTGAGAGGTATGCACAAATAAATCACTTTATAGAATTAGGTATATCCAAACCTCTCATTTGTCCTCAATTTTGGCTCAAAATGTTTCTCTTTCCCTAATAATCCCTCCGTAAAATGGTAATTTTGGAAGAAAATGTGGGGGATTTACAATTAATAGATAATTGTAATGATCAGAGTTATAGATTACTTTTATTTCAGAAATGCATGTAGATTCTCTTATTTTGTCAGTTGCTCAGCTTAACATTACTAATATTAAAAAAGTGTCCCTTCTTTGATAGGTTCCCAGCTGTATTGTGTGGCTATTTTATATTTTTCCATCACATTTTTGGTCCGTTTTTTATACAATTGTGTTTTTCTGGCATATTATTGGCAAATCATTAAAGAGTGAATTTAGAAAATAATGACAGGCATTGGAGTTTCAGATTTCATATACTTCAGAAAACTTATACTAATGCAAGACCTACTATTCTATTATCTTTCTAAGTTTATAAGAACAATATTTAAAAATTGGGCTTATTTTTGGGGCCTTTGTTCCACTTCTATTTATGGCTTTGTCTAGATGTCCTGCTCTGAGGTTGAGAGGTATGACAAATGTGTCAGGGCCATTGCTGTCAGCCAGAGACATTTCAGATTGTGACGTACCCCACTCTCCCATGTAGTGACATTGGATGTGTCCAAGCAAGGCAAGGAGCAGTTATGCAGTGGAAGTGTGCAGAGTATCCCCCCATCCAAGGAAGACACTAGTACTACAGTGGCTTTTCATCTGTCCTTGATTTTGCAGAATGTTCTGATTTTCTGTCATATTTTATACTGTTTATTTATGCGTCTTACTATTCAGAAAATGTGTGTTGTTTTAGTGCCTGTTGCTCTCTGTTTAACTAGCAATGCTTTAATGACCATCAGGTAAGCTTGTCTGAGATTGTAAGATGCAAGTAAGCTTTAATAAGCATACTGTTAAAGAATTCTCAATGTTGAAAGCCTTTTTGTTGTTGCCATGCAGAGAATATTTATCTAACTAGGTAAAGTATAAGCCTTAGGTATTTAAATGCATATGACAGTATGTGTAATAAAGGACAGGATTACAGTATTTTCAGAAGCTTATTACATTTGTTGGAGACTTGCAGACATATTTGTAGGTTTTACCCGTGAACTAACAGAATGCCAATCTATCATGTGTGGTCCATAACCTGTGCAGTAATCCTGTAAGGAATGTATCTTGACCTTGTTTCTTGTTTGCTGTTCATTTTTTAATTTGATCATGTTTTCCCCATGAAACAAGTAGACAGGTCTTTTTTGGATAAGAAATATTTTTACAAGTGGGGGTATCACAGAGATTGCTACTTTCAGCATGTTACTTGGCAATTTTATAAAACTGAATATAAATTATAATTAGAACTGCAGTGCAAAGAGAAGTGAATTGAGTTTAGTGCTGCCTGTTTTTTTTTATACTTGATTTTGACTGGCATTCCAGTAATGTATTTAAAAAGTAATTTATTTTTTCATGCCTCACAATCTTTTTGTTTCCATATATATATTAAGTAAGCTGTCATGTAGCCAATGAATTGAAATATTTTTTTCTTCTCAGCTTCATTTTGTCTTGATTGGACTCTCATAATGATGGTTTGGCACCCATGGCAACGTATTTAATTAAAGCCCCAGTTTTTGTGTTTTTGAGCATAACTCTGCCCCTTTCTAGTTGGCCACACCCCTTCTCACTGGCCCCACCCATTGACTGTCTTCTGCAGCCCCTCTTTGATTAGAAGTCAAATGCCACCACTGGCTTGTTCCCCTGCAAAAGGTGATGTTTTATTCTATTTTTTAAATTAATGTTAGTCATGTGGAGAGACTGTTGCTCAGTACATGCATAGAAGCATTTCAACATTCACCTTGTCAACCTTTGTGGTTGACATTTTGACTGTCAACATTTGGTTCTATCGATGTAAGTTAGTATGTCCAATATATATATATATATATATATATATATATATATATATATATATATATATATTTTCCCACTACATCCCATCCACAACCTTTTCTTCCCTCCTATAACACACACACTACCCACTATCCAGCTTTCTCAATCAGAGACATCCTATAATACTCCTAAAACAACCACTTCACACACCCTTTACCTTTCAGCTTAAACACAGTCCTAATCATACTAATTTTACTACTTTTCACTCTCATATTTCACTACTTTACTATCCACTCACCCAAAACTATCTATATTCCTAACATCCTTCCACCCTCCACAACTCACATATAATCTAACTCTCCCTTCCCCCTCCTACACTTCACCATCAACCTCCATCCACACACTACTATCAGTAAAAACTACTTCTAACTTACCTCCTTCCCACAACCTACTATCTTTTTTCCCCACTGCTACCTTTTTCTCCAGTCACACTTACTAATCCTTTACCCTAAACTGCCTTATTCCCTCTCTGCCAAACCAGCCTCTAGCTCTATACCAATTGCTAAACTATCTAAATCCATTCTTCCCCATCCCTCCAACTCCCAGCCCATCAACCTCCACCCCATGATCATCTCACCAGCCCAAATTCCCAAACCTCCCTGGCATAGTCCCTCCAATAGGCAACCCTCCATCTTAAACTCTCAACAACAAACCTTAAATCAAATTATCATAAGAAACATATAATAAACCCCCCCAAAAGAGCAATATAATTTCTATCCACCTTGTTAATTATTAAAAGACAAAACCACAAAGCTCAAATATTTTCTCCTTTCCTTGTTCCTAACTTCCTAACAACTCTATATCACAAAACAAAAGCAAACTTCATCCTCTCCTCTTTAGAATTCACTCTCAAACTACATATGTCTAACATCATCAAACTGAGGTGGACAATATCTCATATCTAGTCAATAACTCTCTACAGACTCCAATACTCCTAACACATAAAATAATGAAACCATAATCTTTTACGATTAAAATATCAACTGGACACCTCCACATAAATCAACCTTAACCCCCTATATATTAACCCTTATACTTTTCCACAAAGCTCAATCTCCAAACAAAACCCTCTTAAAAACCTCTAGACTATCATATGTTTACTATCCTACAGTCACACGATCACATATAATACTCCCACTCATACCCCCCGACCTCCTGTATATCCCACTAATATCTCAATTCCCCACAATTATATTATTCCACAAATGCACTAATTGGAACCCCTTCCCACACTCCTAGATATTCTCTGAACAATTTACTGGAACAATCTAAGGACACACTACCCCTAGGCTTAATTCTACATTTTAATAAAGAATTTCTAAACAACTTGAATTTAACATTATAAGTTATAGAAATAATTTCTAATAATAATAAAACTCCCTGGCAAAAATTAAGCCTGCCCCTGAACTAAAAAAAAGGTGTTCAATAGAAGAACTCCCAGAAAACAAAACACAGAATATAGAACCATAAGAAACAAAGCAAAAAAGCTTTATATCTCTGATCTGAAAAAAACAATTCACCCCTCCACCTCGATAAAAAAAACAATCCAAAACAATAGAAAAGAATCTCCACTCCAAACAACCAACCTAACACCTCCACAAACCCACCCCCCCTACCAATGACTAGAAAAAATCACTGAACTACATTCTTAACCACTTTAACTCCTTCTTCATTGAATCCATTGGTAAACTAATTTCCCCTTTTCTTACACTCAATCCCTCAATCCCCCCCCCCACCCCCCTCTTTAAAAAACTTTCCGCTTCACTTTTCTCCTTCCACTTTCCCAACTCACTCCCTATATCCCCCAACTTCTTCCTCCCCTCAACTTCCTCATCTTCCTACTGCTCTATTCTCTACTCTCTCCCTCACTCTGCTCTATTCTCTTAAACAGGCTTCCACTAAGCCTATACTCCACTGTTCTCTATTCACCCAGCTCATACTCCTAATATACCCTATCCCATACTTCCCTAGCCCAAGCAGCTATGCTGTTACTATCCCATAACATGCTCACACTCAGCTCCCCAATCCTGAAATGTACTGCTATCACCCTCTACATAAATTTCATAGCATTCACATCCTCAACAATTAACCACAATGTCAACAATTTCATCTCCCTCTTCCTATAGCTACATCTCCTTCCCCAACAACAACTACTACCATCTTCAGCTAACTTTCAATCTTCTCAACAACTAACAACACGCCTCCACCTGCGCTTTAATAGCACCATGACAGCAACAATCCTATCTCAAAAACAAAAACACTCTCTAAAAATCTGGCCAAGCTTTCTCCCTCTCCTCACCTAGTCCTCTAACACCTTACTCTCAAACTAGACTAAGTCTGCTCTCAAAACTTAACACAACTCCCTAAACTAACAAAACCTCCTCCACTTACTGGTTCTCTTTTTACTTCTTACTGAACTTCAAAAAGCTTATAAAAAAGAAAACTTCTTCTTCTCTCTTCTTCTATATTTTTACTCCCTTTTCCTCAAGGCACTTATTCCCTTCTTCTTCTCTTCAACTTCTTTATTTCGCTATTTTTCATGTTCTCCCCATCTTCATCCAATACCAACAAACTTCAATCCCATTCTCTTCTCTACATCAATATTCTGCACCAAAACCTCAATCTAGCTTCACACACTTTCAAAAAATTCAAAACCTCACACATTAAGCTCTCCAAAAACAAACTACTTAACACCTCCAAAACTAAACTCAGAAATACTTACAAACCAACAAAACCTCCCTTTCAATACAAACCAATTCAAACTATTTAACCAGCCAACACCAGAACTACTCCTATCTGGCACTGGGTGTCTGTAACAAGCTGCTAGGTGTTCTAAGTGTATAACACTCATATTCAAAAAAAAACCAAAAAATATAAAAACCAAAAACTGCTCAATAATTAAATCTCAAAAATCACCTCTTCCCAAAGACTACCTTCCTTCCCTCTCTCTTCTCCCCTCTACCTCTTCCCTCTATGGATCACCTCTCTAACTAATCGTTCTCTCCTCTGCAAAAGAAACAACTTCAAGTTTGCTAAAAGGTAAGCCAAGTGCTAACGGTCTGGGTCCTCCCTCCACCACTTCACCTCCTCTCAAAAACTTTGGCTTGAACTTCCCATCAGCTCTCCTTCCTCACCCCCTAGCCCCTTGCAGCCATCAATAACCCATCTTCCTGTCCCTCCTGTTTCTTTTTTTTTGTTGCACCTACCCGTCAGAGACATAAACCAAAAAATCAAAACCAAGTTCGTTATTAAACCATAAAACTCCCAGGTAAAACCTTTCCTCCCTATACCCTCTAACCTTTGGAACTTCTGAACTCCACCATCCATCTCACCAGTGGGTCATTATATGTTCAAAAAAATCCTTCACACACATCTTAAATCCCATGGGAATGCTCTGTTCCCACCAACTCTTAAAACCAAAAACCTCTTCATCTCCTCCCAATCATTCCTATATTACTCAACTACAACTACATAAACAATTACTTTATTAATTAATACTACCTCTTAACACCCCCACTCTACATTTATTCTTTCTACTATATTGCTTTAGTTAGTGGAAAGTACCTCAAAACGCCAATTCAATGACTGTATTCTTTTAAAATTGTATATAAGTATCTTAGTAGTATATTATATGTACCTAGTAAGTTTTTGTTTATATAGAGCTTTTCTCATTGTTGTAGTATGTATGTCTATTTTTGTTTTTTTTTTTTCCCCCAGGACCAGGAAGAAAAGGTTCTTTTTTTTGCCAGTGGACTATCCTGGTAAACCAACTGCAAATAAATAAAATAAATAAATAAATATATAAAATATCTGTATATAAAAAATATATATATATATAGAAAGAGAGAGAGAGATATTGGATCCGTCAATATGTTCGAAGTTTCACTACTTCGAACCCCACTTCACCGAGTCCACTTGTTCGAAGTAGTAAAATTCAAACATTCACTTTGGCAGTCACACTACAGTGCGGAATGGGAATATTCCCTTTTCCCCACTGTAGTGAGATCTTGGAGTTGGTATATTTAAGTAGAGGGGGTGTGGAGGGCACAGCCCCCCATATGGGGAGTGGAGGTAGGGGGCTTGCCCGCCTTCAAAAACATGTTTTAGTGTTTTTTTTATTTTTTTTATTTTGTGTAGCCCGGGGAAGTGGACTTTCTCTGAAGTGTAGGGTCTACTGCTCTATTTCCAAGAAGTGTATTTTCGATGTAGAGCAGTAGACCCATATATATATATATATATATATATATATATATATATATATATATACAGATAGACAGATATTGATAGATACAGATATAGATATATCTGGTCAAAGACAGTGTATGCACATTTCACTTCCAAATATGATCCCAGTAGGTTTCAAGCGATACAGAATACCCACTAGAGCCTTGCTTGATGAAACTCATAAGGAAAACACACTGAACCACAAGACAAAAATATTGCAGAGCATGTATTCAACCTTCCTAAGGCACATTTCTACTGCATAAATATATCTGGGGGACACTGCAGAATGTCCCTGGTAATGCTTACAAGATGTTTTTAACATGATGAATGCAACAAAACATGATTATTAGAAAGAGTCGGAGACTGCAAGTCTATTCAGGGGAACCTCCAGACACACTACAGCTTCCCTGGCTGAGCAAACATGCCAGCATCATCTTATGATGATGGTAGGGCTGAGGGATAATGAGCAGCAGCTGTATCATATCCCACACAGTGGTGACTGGAGTAGATTGACATAAAGATGAGTCAGTGACTTCTAGTCTGAATTTGTGGAACCACCATGAGCATGCTGTGACAGAGTGGTTATGTGGGGCAGTGTGTGGCCAAGTCATTCTTTCTATCATCTAACATCTCCACACATACTGACAGTCTTACATGTACTACAAAGGATTAAGAGTATGAGCTGGTAGTGTGTTAATGAGATGCTTCCTGCTGTACAGGGTTTTATTCCTTCAGCCTTCATTTGCCCACTGTATGATCTTGAGCAAGTCACTTAAGAAGGCATTGCTTTAGGGCAACTGGAGAACTGGGCTGGGCTACTCAACAACCTTCTTGACCACATGACTATCAACTCCCTATGAATTTATCATCATACAGAAGGGAGTGTACAGTAAGTTATAGACATTAAGATTTTGAGAGGTACTAATGACTGTTGATGTACACATACTGACATATGTCTCACATGACAACCTGGATGGTTGGCCACAACTCCAGGGGAAGAAATGGAGGGTTTTGTGGCAAGGGATACACTATGTCATAGACAATGTCCTCCAGTGACAAGAAGAGGGTAGCATGATGAGGCAATTACTGGAAGAAGGTCCCACTATGTGATTATGATCGGACCTTACTGTTGTGGCTTGCTTTGGTGTTTCAGAACCATTTCTGGGTAGGGATGCCCCTATGTAACTATTGTCAGGGCCTCCTGTACTGGTTTGTACAGGCATTAATAGATCATGACTGGTAGGGTGCACCAGTAAGTGACCATGTGCTGGACCAGCTCAGCTGGGTTGTTGTATAAAAAATGTCACGTAAAAAGGACTATACTGTTCTTCCTCTATTTTCTTGTAGTCTGAGTCATTCTGTTAATGTATTGGGCATTCTCTGTGGCTATACAGTACATTAGTGTCTCTGCCCTTTTTTTCATTTATGAATCTGCTGTAGGATGCTTTAAAGAGGGAAGTGTAAAAATATGTTTAGCTGGGTTTACTGGGAATGTGGAGATGTTTGCCTCATGTTTTCAGACTTTTCTTAATGAAAGTTGCAGTCTTCCATTATAACATTGAAGAATGACGTGAGTAAATGACAGGGGATGTGTATTTTAGGAGATGAGGTATGCCATGGAGCTTCTTGTAGTAACACTCCTGATACTGAACTCATGACTCTTTTCTCTTTTCATTATTACTACTCTGCCGCTTCAAGCAGTCTTGTTAGCAAGAGAACGTATATTTTTACTGATTAAATTCTCAGCTAGCATTGATAAATGAAGAAAATGAACAGAACTTCTCCCTGTGAGGGAACACCTGGTTTACAATGAGCACACCAATTGGTTTGGTCAATCAGCATGCTCATTTATGAATGTTATTTATTTATTTAGTTAGTTATTTATCTTGTATAATTATTCAACCATGACTAAGAAGGGAGTACCACTACATAATCATAATCTGGGGACACTGCGCTGACTTTTGTGGATTTTCTATGTGTCCCTGTGGCAAGGATTTTGAGCTTTGTCTAGAGTGAAACCTGTATAACTCTGATTCCAAAATGGCCTGCCCTGAAGGCTGGCAGTCATTGCAACCCATAATGTGGGGTGTAATGAGATTCTCATAAATTCACTGGAGGTGCCTGTGCACCATGGGACAACTTCCAACATGATCACACAATTTAAACACCTGACTCCAACCTTAGAGATAACAGCAGGATAGGATAGTGATGGATGCACTTGCTATCTTTTGTACAGAGGTGGCTAGAGGAACCATGTGTGCCACAATATTCCTAGCATGATATTGTTCATGAACCATGAACTTCATGGCCTCATTATGTCATTCTAAGTGCTGGCTAACAGCTTCTCAGAAGCCACATACCGCACGAATCACCTCCTTGTCAAAATGGTTAGCAGCAGACTGTGCTCCAATAATATCCCTGAATATTTGCTGATTGAGTGCTAGTGCCAACTGAATGTCAGGAGCTTGATGTGACACGATGATGCCAGGGTCCCCTGGTAAGATGATATATGTTTGTAGGTCCATGTCAGATGCAACATACTTCTGTGAAACTGCAGCCACAAGGGGAGCAGTGCTGGTGTTTTTAGGCATACTAATCAATCACTAAGCAGCAAAAATCATAGCACTGGCCATTAAAAATCATAGCAAAGGTCAGGCAGAAGAGCAATTATTTTTCAGATCAAAGTTTCCTCCTACTGTAGGCACTATGTAGATAGGGATGAGGAATCTTTTTATATGCTTAGTTGAGTTATTTAATAATACATGCACCCTTAAACACTTTTGAATTGCAATCAGTAAACTTGGCTGTAGTACGGCAGTATCTAAGGGGTAAAATCATAATGCTATGAGTAAATCCTAGCAGTTCAGACATACTCCATTAGGCATAGATGAGTCCTTCCATATGGATGGTGATTCCTCTTGCTGTCGAGCCTGCAGTTCATGTGATGGTGAGGCAGCACCTTCACACTGATCAATTTGTGGAGGACCATCCTAGATGGAGATAGACATCTGACTGTGACTTGATCTGTAACTTGGCATCATCAACATCATCATCATCATCATCATCTTCATCATTAGACCCTACACTGATGCTGACATCACCCTTTTGTCCTGACCCAGCCTGTTCAGGTACCACTATAGCAGTGATCTGGCCTGCAAATATATAACATAAGAGAGAATAAAGTGAAAAGAAATACCACTGTTACATGTGAAACCCTATTTTATACATAAAAAGCAATGCAGGTTGTGCAGATACAGAACATGTCCACAGCTCTGCTGACATTCCTGACATGCAGTATATGTTGTGGTATTTGTGGCTTACTGACAAATGCAGTGCTAAGTTGATATAAATCCTTATGAGAGCTCCGAGTGTTGGTGTTTACATCCATTCCTGGAACTTGTGTCCACTATTCCAGATAACAAGACTGACAGTCTAGCACCCATATACAACTGAGGAATAAATAAAAAAAAGAACCCTTCTTTCTTCTTCATTGCTCTTCCAGAGTTCACTGCAGTATTACAACATGAACAACCATGACTGTTTAAATAAATGGAAAGAATACCAGATTGCAATCATGACTGCATGCTGGCACTCCACTTTTGCATTGTCCATCGGATCAACTGAATGGAGTGCATCTCCTAACAGCTTTCTGCATGCTCCTTTACAATCGTCATATGAGGACGTTAGGAATGCCTTCTCATCAGTTACATTTGCAGTGGGATTTACCCCCCCATCCCAGTGTTTGTCCATTCTGCTGCTGTGTTGCAGGCCTTCTTGCAGGCCTACCTGTTCATATTGGTGACAGACATCCCCACGTTGTTGTATCCTGCAACTCCATATATCAGTAGCATTGAGACTGGGGACCCGTACTTCCTAGTTGTGGCCCCCTAGATGCATGTCATCTGGACAGCATCTCCTCTCCCTAAGAGGCAGTGTTTAGGGTTCCTAAGAGTATCGGCTAAATAACAGAGAAACACAAAAAGACACTTGCATGTATGTGTACATATATATATATATATATATATATCTATATACACACACACACACACACACACACACACACGCACACACACACACACACACACACACACACACACACACACACACACACACACACACACACACACACACACACACACACACACACACACACACAGACTTTTTCACTCACATATACCAGTCTTAGTTAGCAAAGATGGACAGATTCATACAGCAGTGTTAGACAGTCAAGCAATGTGATATACAGACTCTATTCAAGCTGGTCTGGGGCATTTCCACAGATAGTATCATCCAGTGTGTTATTCCCAGGGTTGACATGTTACAGGAGTAAGGAGCAAAACACAGGCATGATAACTTCGCTCCTGAAGAAAACCTTATCCTTATGAAGGTGAGTAATGCCTACAAGAAATGTCTAGCAGAAACAAAATGGACTCCTCAATACACTTGCAAATACTTTTACCCAATAAGTAGTATTTGATATCCTGTGTGGTGATGAAAATGATGATGATGATGATGGCATATTTACTATTCAACATGAATGCTAGCAGTTTCGGCCATCCACCATGTGTCCATAGCTAGTGGTGCATGTTATTATTTTCAGTAGTAAGGTGGGACAATGGGACAGTTGCTCTATCTGTAGACAAGTTCTATTCATACATACCCCTTTCCATATCTCTCTAGTAAGTACATCAGGATTACCAAAGGTCCCTGAGCACATATAGCAGCTTCACATGAAGGGCATCAATTTCCTTCATTTTAGTTGTAGAGCTTTATCTACAGGGGTACATATGCCGGGGTACTATAGCATCCAACAGTAAATTATATACCCTTAATCAAAGTTGTGATAGCAACTATGGTGTATGGCAGCAGGCTGATGTTGACAGCCGTAAGCCAGTTGACAATGCTGCCATTACTTTCATTCTCATAACACAGCCTTAAGAAATGGCACACAGTCATGAAGTGCACTGGCAGGGCCTTCACCCTTAGCAGACTGATGGCACCAATAATGCTAAAGCTGGGCTATAGGTTCCCTATTATATGATCAAAGACGCATTCTTCCCAATGAGTCCTGATCAAACTTGAAAGCGTGAAATGGCAAAATACCGAAACGGCATATAAGCAAATTCTTTCCCTGGGAAAGAAATTGCTTGGCCGCCTTTATTATTTTGCCATTTTTGTCACTGTTGTGCGATCTTGGAGTTGGTATATTTAAGTAGGATGTGTGTGGGGGGCACAGCCCCCCACTTTATGTAATGTTTTAAATTTTTTTTTTCTTTTTTCCTTTTTTGGAACAGCGATTTTTTTCCCTAGGAAAAAAAACGGTGTTCTAAGTGTTCAGGATTGTAAGCTTTTGTTTACATGGGGTTGATAAATCAGCATTCGCTTTTGTAAGCATTTGCTGATTTAATATAGACCCAGGCAATGAGCAATGCATTATGGGTACAAAACTTTACCAGAGGGGCTGGAATCCCCACAGAACTCCACCTCTCTACCCCTCATATTCTCATGTGGAATCTCTGGAAGAGGACCCCACCACAGCTTGTTCACAGTGGATGTCAGAAGATGTCCATGATCCCAGCTGGCTCCTGAGACAAGTAAGATACTGCCTGCAAAGCACAAATGTATTGGGACATTGTCAAGGCACAAGCTATTGTTAGTGAAATGGTTACAGTTTTCAAGGTATACCTGAGGATAATCAGCAATATGTGGTAATGGTATATGTTAGGGCTAATACCATGATGATTCTCTTGTTGGATATGGCTGCTCACACAACATTCATGTCAGCCTCTGCCTTCAACTTACAAGATACATATACCAGATGCAGCTTAACACTACTGAGGTTAGGCTGGCATGCATGAAGGCCATGACAGATGTTCAGTATGAGTGGCCTAGTCAGGTCTAGCATGTATGCATGCATGAAGAAAACCACAAAGGTCAGCATGTTGGACATCACTGGACATTCACATCACATGGAAGGGCATCATATTCACGGTCCTGCTCATGCAGTGCCAGTCAGTCACTATCCAATGTTTAAACAGCATCATTTAGGTCACTTTACCATGGCAACTCAATGTTAAGCTCCCGTGATAGCAACCATTCATGTTCCTGAGGATCTTTTCTAACCTATCATTACAGGACATTGTGAATGACACAGTCCAGATGTAACCTGTACAGCTCATGTCCTACATATTGCCAAACCTACTGACCTCCCATCACTACTGCAGCATTAAATCAGACCATTTTTAGAGGGTAAAAATAAAAGCAAAACATGAACGCATGAATGTCCTTCAACAAAACATTGTAGAGGAAAAAAACACTACTTACATAGTGAGAGGATAGTGGGAAAAAAACAAAGAAATATAGCATATTTACCCATGGAATTAAAACCTTTCTACACAAGTGAAAAGAGTTAAATCAGATTAACTATCATCATTAAATGTGTAGGTGAAGGACTTAAAGAAGGAAATAAAGTAGCAAATCCATATTTTTTTAACAAGGGTGCTTCTACAGGAAAGATTAACTGTGTTATTAAGCACTCCCTGTTCCACAATGCCACCTACAGTTGAGTCACCATCTACTGATATACCTACTTGTGTCCATGTGGAAGAAGCACTATGGAAATGATGAAGGCTGTGACCATACCTACTATGTATTTGTGTATGCTGTGTTTAGGAATGTCTGATGTGGGTTGAGCATGCACTGTACAGTTTGCACTACATGCACTTTGTTTTATCTTTTTGTATCCTTACACTGTCATATAGTGCTTGTCAAGCCCCAATAGCTGTTCATTAGATTGTGCCATGTTGCCTGAGCTGATGCATACTACCAGCAAACTTTTCTATGGGTGGTGCCATGCTGCTGCCATTAGCTGGATGTCATCACTATTCTCACTGCTACAGCTTCCAGGTGGGGGATGGGATGGAGCTACATGACAGACTGGTGGTGGTTGTCGTGACACTGGTGTACTGGATTTATGTAGAAGCATAGTGTGCAAAATTTAACAGACTGCAAACATTCTGCATGCAGTAAAAGGATCATATTTAAGAATCTATCTCTTATTCATCCAGGCTTTCTGCAATCTGAATACTCTAACTGTGACAGGGTATTTTTAGTGTTCATTCACAGTTCCCTGCAAGCTCGAAGTTGGTCTAATAAGACAATGTCTGAGTACCATAGCCTGTCACCTGAAAAAAAAAACATAATTGGGGGGAGAGTACACTGAGATAGGATGGTTAGGGATTACACCTTTTTCACTGTTTAAACAAGTACCATGGGGAAGGTATTTGTTGATTTATGTGTGGTATATGGCCTTGCATGACATTCTAGTAGCACGAACATCTATGTCAAATATGTGAATCATGGACACTACCAGGATGCCTGTCCAAGATGTTGGTAACATGTTCACATTCATCACACACTAAGACTTCCGCACAGGCTTGAGTAACATCAAGAAACTGCAGCAGTATCCTCAATGCCAAAACCTGTGATATGCCCAGGGTGTCCATACTCTGTCTTTAAAAGATTCCACTGTATAGTATAGTGACAGCTCTACATACCTTGGTATGCACAGGGATAGGAAGGCTGTACTTTTCTCCAGTTCCAGTTTATGGGCTATACTAGTTCATCAATGTTGTTATTATGTCCCTGTCTGGAAGAAAACAGCAACAATCTCCTAGTCCTCAAAATTGTAGTGAGTAAGTTGTTGTCAGTGGTGCATTTGCCTTGTGCACTGGGTGTTACCAATTGCACAAGGTTATGGTACCACAGCAGGAAACATTTCAGAGCATGAAATCTTGAGCTAGCTACTACACTAAACATCTCTGATGATTGCAAAGTGAAAAAAACACAGTGCTTATCTTTTTATACCTTACGTGTACAAGATGCATTTGTGTAGCACTCTGAGACTCTGAATCAGACAATGTGGGAAGGTTCTCCCCTACTATAACATCAGTGCATTTGCATACATTTCCCCATTTAAATGTCAGTATGCACTCATTTGCATACAGCATGAAATTTTTAGGCTGTTGCACATGTGCAACAATGCACCTTGAATTGCACAGTTTTTGTGTGTGTCTGCAAGTTTCACAACTGCATACCACGCTAGTGTATAAATGACTATGAGTACCATGTTTTTAGAAGTGAAGAAATCGAGAATAAGTCATTGTAGTGAATAATAGCATGTACGGGAGAAAGGATGACTAGAAAAGTAAAATACTATGTTACTGCTCATGCTAACCACACAAAAAATTGTCTATACAAACTTGATAGTAAGTTGAATCCTTTCCTTAGAGACATTGCATCATAGGATCAGTGGACGTTTTTTTTTAATGAAACACTATTTTATATATTTGGAAATAGGTAATTTTCACACTCCTAAACATATGCTTCAAAACAGAAGAAAATGATAGAAAAACAAGACATGAAGAGAGATAATGTACCCCAGTCTGGCATGCATTATCAGCATTTTTCCAAAAAAAAAAAAAAAATAGTATTAGCAGCATGTCAGCAGTCAGTATTTTAGAATGTGAATGTATACCCAACAAATCACCCTCAATTAAAATATCTTCGTCAGATTATCAGTCAGAGGCAAATGTTTACAATATATTGTTTAGTTATATCTATCCCTTAGCTAAACAGGCCATCTAGATAATTTTCATTGTCTCTTGGCAGTCTTATTATCCCCACTAAGTCTTATTCCAGTCAGTCTAATGGTTTCCATCAGAAAGTGATGGTAAACCATTTATTGTCACAGTCTTTATCTGTTGTATCAGTTTTCCATCAACATTTAGAAATACTTTTGATGTCAAAGTCAAGGGAGTCTACAACAGATGCATTTGGGATAGGGGATCTACATCTGGCTCTTTCATCCCTGAAAATCTAACAGTATTTGCCAAACTCCCACTAACTGACTAAATGATATGACAGACCCTTTAAATTTCATCCCAGAAAAGTGTCAGCAGTACAAACTACATGCTTCCATCCCCAGAAATATCCTCAAAGCATCCACAACATTGGTTAGTCTTCCCTGGAAATTCTTGAGGAAAGCTTACAGGGAGCATAAAAAGAACACATAATGTCAATGTAAGATTTCTCATTTGGCCATATATGCAGCAATATTTCATCATCTTCATTTACAAAACCATAAGTTAGAACACATGTGCTGGTCCCAAAGATATGCAGCACCAGCATGAGCTAATTGTCTCAAGTTCCCCTATAATCTAAAACACTGACTTCCTTTTATAGTGTTCCCCTCCTAAAATTCCATCCCACACATCTCCCACAAGGACAGTAAAATTCCTTCCACTTCTGTTTCCTAAAGTGTCACAGTCTGCTATTGCACCATACTATCTTTTAAATCAGTGAATACCAGTCTTCATTTCACAAATCAAATTGTATCCTAACGTTTTGAAAATGAATTATCTTATTTTCTTGTCTGGGGCCCCTTCTAACATTGTGTCTCAGTCATTTGCACCCACTGCTGCACTGGTATCCTGAATGGGTATCAGATTTTATACAAGAAGAAATTTCCTTCTAACGTGATGTCATACCTCTCAATTGTTCATGATTTCAAAGAATGTCCCTGATTTTGTTTCATATATTTGATCTAGTCTTCCAAAATATTGCTGAGGATTTGTATTTCAGACTTTGTATCCTTCAGAAAATGCATTATAATAATAATCATGCATTTTACTAGAGTTCTAAGTATATAAGATCAAAATTTTAAATATCCCTTAGTTTGGGCTGCTGTCCCTCAATTTATCTACAATTTCTTGACTAGATAGTCTGACTGGGCTAAAAATATCCCCTGTCAGTGCACACACCATGGGAGAACAGCTCCAACAGATATAAAAAAATGTTATACAATCAATGAGAAAGCAAATAAATGATTAATACAGTACTATTTTCAATAAGGAACATGGCGTACATTAAGTATTTCAAATGTCCTTATTCAAATCATTAAATGATATTTTAATGTAGCAGTTATAAACCTGAAAAACAGAAAATAAAGTGATGTGGTATGGTCATGGAAGGGAACCATGGTGCAAAGGAAGGTAAATATGGTAGAGGAAGTTCAAATTCTTCTTCTTCTTTCAGCTGTTCCCTTTAGGGGTCGCCACAGCAGATCAACTGTTTCCATTTCTTCCTGTCCTCTGCATCTTGCTCTGTCATACCAACGACCTGCATGTTCTCTCTCACCACATCCATAAACCTTATCTTAGGCCTTCCTCTTTTCCTGTTACCTGGAAGTTTCATCCTTAACATGTTTTTCCCAATATACTCTGCATCCCTCCTCAGCACATGTCCAAACCAATGTAATCTTGCCTCTCTGGCTTTCCAAACCTTCCAACCTGGGCTGACCCTCTAATATACTTATTCCTAATCCTGTCCATCCTTGTCACACCCAGTGCAAGTCTTAACATCTTCAACTCTGCCACATCAAGCTCTGACTCCTGCCTTTTTGTCAATGCCACTGTCTCCAACCCATATAACATAGCTGGTTTCACTACCCTCTTATAGATCTTCCCTTTCACTTTTACTGGTTCTTGGATGTCACAAATCACTCCTGACACTCTTCTCCACCCACTCCATCCTGCCTGTACTCTCTTCTTCACCTCTCTTCCACACTCACCGTTACTCTGAACTACTGACCCCAAATATTTAAACTCATCCACCTTCACCACCTCTACTCCCTGCATCCTCACCATTCCTCTATCTTCCCTCTTATTTACACACACATATTCTGTCTTAGTCCTGCTGACCTTCATTCCTCTTGTCCATAGAGCATATCTCAAAGTTCAAATTGAATAGCAAAATGAAGAGGAGACATAAAAAACGAGGAAAAATGGGCAGGTAACAGGAATGTTTTGAACAGAGAAATTGCAAAAGAATGAGCATGGTTTTATCAACTTTTGTATAAAAGAAGCTTGTGTTAAAATTGATAAGGTGAGAGGAAAATGTAGTACAACAAGGGAAAGGATACATGCTTATGAAGTGATATTGAGCAAACAAATAGAGATGTTACAATCATATCGTCATTTATCCATTGGTTTACTGTGTTAGTACATGTTAGTAGTGCTGTGTCCATACTATGTCCAGGCCTAAATCCATGCTGAATAAGTGACATTAATTTATATTTGTTAAAGTATTCAAGTATCTGTTATTATGCAGCCTTTTCAAGGATCTTAGACAGGGTTGATAAGATAGCTATAGATCTGTAGTTGGAAAAACCTTCAGGAATTCTATCCTTGTGCAAAGGAATAATACAGGGTGCTTTCATTAGATGATGTCCTAGTTTTTTTTTCTGTATTGCTTCTATTGATTAATATGGACAGAAACTTATTATATACCACCACCAATGATGTACTGTCAATATTTCTGCTAAATTTGCTTTTATTACTTTCCATGAAACTGAGAAATGAAGGCGCTACCTGCAGAGTAAGCAACATGACATTTGAAGCTAGTAAAGATATATCCAGATGGATCTACTTTGATCCATCAAAAACTACTTAATTGAAACTCACTTACTCGTTCCCAGTTCAGGAAAACTTCAGTTTATTGAAAGCATGGACTGCCAACATACATTTCCAGAGAAAGGAACCACTTGGCTGCCATGGTGAACTTTGCTCTTTCTACAATGACATGCGATCTGGGAGTTGGAATATTTAAGTAGGAGGGGTTGTACCTAAGCTGTCAATATGCATCACTGGAAATAGTAATAATAATGAAAACTAAGGGCATTCCTGTCTTTTACAGCATTCATTGCGCAATTGCACCATATCATAGCTTCTCATTTAATACAGCAAATGAAATACATATATATATATATATATATATATATATATATATATATATATGTTTTCAGTATCTAATTTCAGGAGTGCCACGGGTAATACCTATTTTTTTATTTTATTATTTTCTGATAGGCCAAGCATTCTTACAGTATATTTGCCTACTAACAAGCAATACAACCAAACTGATACCATTGAACATATTTACCCCATTTTTGACACTGTCCTAATCTGAATAGCCATTCACATTGGACATTAAACATATATCATTGTTGTTGGTCTATAACTGGGACTATCCAGAGGATTCTTACTTGCTTCTTGATGCATAGTTGCCCTGGCCAGCATCCATGAATAAGCAGAGTTTCCCTTTTCCACTACCTTGGTAAAAGTTAAAAAGCTCTAAAAGGTGTTCTTTAATTCTTAATCTATCTCTTATTCATTTCTACAGGGGGATAATCTGCCTCAGCACCTTACATGCTTTCAACTTTTTCTTTGTTTGTTTCTTTGACGTCTCTTATGGTAAAGAGCTTACTGACTTTTTCATCTTAATGATAATTAAACCCTGGAAAAAATTGTTAATCTTTTCTTTTTCTAGTACTGGATCCCACCACTACACTGAAGAATGGTGAACATTTACAAAATTGCAGAAATAGTATAATTTTTATTTATCCTTTGTTGACCACATTAGTAGCCTCTTTTCAAGAGAGAATCAAGGTGGTATTTATACTGCTAGGAGAAACTTGGCCAGGGCATCAGGTAACTTCCCCTATTCATAGCTCATATTGCTAATAACTAAATGTCCACACCACATTACTAGTGCAGTGGTGGCTTGGAAGATGGTGCATGACCAAGGACATGGTGGAAAAGGGAGAGGAAGAGTGGTATGCTGATCTTGTGCCAAGAAGTAGCATTATGGAAGTCTCAAACAGTTTGTTCCAGCAGGGACTGTATGATGAGAAGGAATCAGACAAACTGGGCAAATATGATGGTGTTTTTACAATCCTCCAGTTGGGGGGGGTTACAGGATGAGTTACTTAAGGACTTAATTTTACAAAGTGAGCCAGACAACAGTGGAGAAGCATCATAAGGAGAAATAATGGAGAAAATTCAAAATGACAAGGTGGAGTTGATGTTAGAAAAGAAGGACACTGCAGAGAAACAGAAATAAGGAAAGTTGTATCAGGAGACTGTTGTAAAACTAAAAAGAAATAAGAAAACTCTAAAGATAATATGAAAAGAAGGAAATATATTATTAGAATACAACAGAAACCAGAAAAATGACTAAATAGGTTTGGCATCTGGGATAACCTTATGGTTCTACTATGCATTGAAGCTCGTCAGGTAAGGGCTTTCATTCTTATAAATAAACCTTTTAAAACATTAGATTTTGAGCCTGGAGAGGGCATGAACATTTTCTTAATAGGAATACAAGAAAAAAATAAAATAAAATAGTCCTTGGAATGGAGATAAACCTATGTATATTGTGTCTGAAGATATAGAAAATATTATTAAAGCACTCAACAGAGAGACTAAAAAGAAATTACATTTCCAATTTCACATGAACATTGATAAAATTATGTTGAAAAAAACATTTAGAATGAATATTCAGTAATGTTATGGACATGGTGAAAGAGTATGACAATAGAGGTTTATGGACCAGGGGTTGGGAATATACTTTGATATTAAAAATAGTAATAAAAAATTGTTTACATTCCAAGCATGATAGATGTCGAGGGGAACAGAGGTAAAAGGAAATTTTGGGAGCAATCCAGGACATGTTTCTTTTGTGGAAAAGAAGGGCATTTTATATATAAATGTGATAAAATAAATTGTTTTTGTGTAGGCAAATGGGATATGATGCAAAATATGTTATTTAAATGTTATAAATACAATTAGGTTGGGTGCTTACAAATGGATTGTGAAAAAAGAAAAGAATTACATATGTAAGTAAATGAAAAACAAAAAAGTAGTCATGAGGACAGTGTATCAGAAAAATTAGTAGCTGAATGGATACTAAAGAAAAAGAAAATGTAGAGGTAAAGTTAAATGAAAAAGTAAAGAAAAATAAGTAGAAGAAAGTTCTGAAGTAAGTAATAAAGAAGGTATAAGTTGGAAAATAGCCAAAAGTTTAAAAAAATTATTGGCAAAAGAGTAAAGCATAAGAAGAGGAAATTTAAAGGCATAAATGTGAAAGACAGAAAAAAAGGAAATGAGTGACTGTAAATTAGTTACCCTAAATGTGAATAGTTTTGCAAAAGATATGAGAAGATTAATGGTATACCAATGGTGTGAGAGTATTAAAACATACATAATTACATTAATTAAAACAAGGTTTGTTAGTAGAAAAAAATTAAGTGGTTATAAATGCTACGTAGTGGGAAAATAAAATGGAATTTAGGTACAGAGAGTTATGTGGGGTTATGGTAATATTTAAAAATAAGTATATATCAATTTTGGATCATATAACAGTTAAATTGAGAAGACTTATTGTGATTGATATCTAAACAAATTGGGGTTATTTAGAGTAATTATATGCAGACATGTACAAACAGTAAAGAAAGAGAATAATTGTTTGATATGTTGTTTTATAGTAAGAAAAATTATAAAGATGCTAGAAAACAAGGAAATTATTCATAGGCTGGTACTAAGCTAACTGCCTTTGCAAGCCATTTTAAGCCTAGCCACTTCTCCCATGTTAGAATCAAACTCTGCACTATCTGTTTGTAAGGCAACCACCTTAACCATTATGCCATCTTCCCACCCCTTCCCACTCCTTACTTATTAAGTTAGGAGGAGACTTTACATAGAGCAGAGATGAACTGAACATGGTGAGAGATTATATTTTGTTTTCATAAGGGTTAGTGGGAATGGAAAGTGGGAATGCAGAGTTTTTTTTAGATCATTTGCCACTGTGGGCTAGGTTTGGAAAAGAAAGGCAATACATGGAGAACATGAAAGGAATTACAAAAATTAAATAATGAGAAAGTTAAAGAAGATCATAAGGAAGCAATGAAAGAATTAAGAAAAGTTAATTGTACTACTAAATTTATGTATGAATATTGGACTAAATGGTAGGTGACATATAAAAGAAAAGTAAAAAAATATGAAGGAGCAGAGAAAGAAATAATGGATAAGAAGAAAAAGGAATATGGTAAAAAGAAAGCTTGTGGTTATTGATGGGAAATAGTAGTGGGGAGTGTTTAGATAAAGAACAAGAGTTACAGTGTTTAGATAAAGAACAAGAGTTACAGTGTATACAAAAAGTGTATACACACCTGTTAAAATGCCAAGTTTTTTTGATATAAAAATAAGACCAAAATAAATCATTTCAAAACTGTTCTCACCTTTAATGTGACCTATAACCTGTACAATTCAATTGAAAAACAAACAAATCTGTTAGGGGAAAAATATAAAAAATAAAAATTGTACAATACACTGGTTGCAAAAGTGTGCACACCCTTAAACTAATACTTTGTTGTGTGTGCACACCGTTCAACTAATACCTTGTTGAAACACCTTTTGATTTAATTACAACATTCAGTCTTCTTGGGTACACACATGCCATCAATTTAAGAGACTTTGATTAACCCCAAATAAAGTTCAGCTGTCCCTGTAGGATTTTCCTGACATTTCCTCAGTTGCCTGCTACAGCAAAAGCATTGGTTCGTGGAAAACCTACAAAGCATTAAAGGGATCTCATTGTTGAAAGGTATCAGTCAGGAAAAGGATACAAAATAATTTCCACAACATTGGATATACCATGGAACACAGTGAAGACGGTCATCAAAAAGTGGATAAAATAGGGGACAATAGTGACATTGTAAAGAACTGGATATCCCTCTAAACTTGATGAAATGACAAGATGAAAACTGGTCAGGTAGGCTGCCAAGAGATCTACAGCAACACTGAAGGAGCTGCAGGAATTTCTGGCAAGTACTGATTGTGGTTTACATGTGATAACAATCTCCTGTATTCTCCATATGTCTGGGCTATGGGGTAGGGGGTCAAGACGGAAACCTTTTCTTAGACAGAAAAACTTCCAGGCCTGGCTAAAATCTGCAAAAGAATACATCAAGTCTCCCAAAAGCATGTGAGAAAATGTGTTATGGTCTGATGAGACCAAGGCTGAACTTTTTGGCCACAATTTCAAAAGATACGTTTGTGCAAAAGCAACACTTCACATCACCAAAAGGACACCATCCCCATGGAGAAGCATGTGGTGGCAGTATCATGCTTTGGGGTTGCATTTCTTCAGCTAGAACTGGGGCTTTATTCAAGGTAGAGGGAATTATGAACAGCTCCAAATGCTGTCACTTTTGGCCCAAAATCTTCAGGTGTCTGCTAGAAAGCTGAACATGAAGAGGAATTTCACCTTTCAGTATGACAATGTCCCCAAGCATACCTCCAAATCAACAAAATAATTACTTCACCAGAAGAAAATTAAAGTTTTGGAATGGCCCAGCCAGAGCCCAGACCTAAATCCAATAGAAAATATGTGGGGTGACCTGAGTCTATGCACAAGAGATGCCCTCGCAATCTGACAGATATAGGTTCATAGGTTCATAGGTAAGTACTAGGCTATCAGCCCAAGGGCTTAAGTAAGCCTAGCCAACAAGGTTCCCTGGCTTACGCCACCCAAGAAAGTTTAATTTTTTGTGCCCCTGTTGAGCAGAGCCACAGAAGTGATCCCCGGGGTGTATTTCCTATTTCCCATCCACTCATCAAGATTTTTCTTGATGAGTGCTAATGAAGAACTTTGCTTGACATAGATGGGTAACTTGTTCCAGAGTATAGGAAGCCTCTGGGGCAGGAATCTATTCCTCCAGCATGTCCTGTTTATTGTGGTGACAAGGTTTAGGTCCCTAGAGCTTGTAGCTTGGAGGGATTGGGATTTCTTTAGGTGTAGCATGCCCAACAGCTCTGGGTTTAACATAGATTTATATGTCAGGCAGAGATCTCCTCAGAGTAGGTGATATGCTACAGAGTAAAGCTGGAGTTTTTGAGATGGCCAGTGTAGGGGATCTGTTTGAGGCCAGTAATCCTCTTTGTGAGGTACTTCTATGGCCTTTCCAGCTGCTGCAGATGTCTTGTGAGGTACATTCCAAAAGGGACTTTTGCAAGGAAAAGTGGGCAAATATTGCCAAGTCCAGATGTGCCATGCTGATAGACTTCTACCCAAAAAGGCTGAATGCTGTAATTAAATCAAGAAGTGATTAAACAAAGTATTAGTTGAAGGGTGTGCACACACAACAAAGTATTAGTTTAAGGGTGTGCACACTTATGCAACCAGTATATTGTATGTTTTTTATTTTTTATATGTTTCCCCTAAAAGATTTATTGGTTTTCAATTGAATTGTACAAGTTATAGGTCACATTAAAGGTGGGAAAAGTTTTGAAATGATTTATTGCGGCCTGTTTTTTATATCACAAAAACCTGGCATTTTAACAGGGCTGTGTACACTTTTTATATCCACTGTATATCAAGAAAATAAAAAAAGAATAGTAGCTTTCTTAAAAAGGCAAATATTTATGATACAAGGTAGAAATGAGAAAGTTAATCCTTTTTTTCAAAAACAATGTAAAAAGAAATATATGGTAATGGAAAAATAAGTGGCTGTATAATAATAATGACAACAGAATAAAGAAAGTGTGTGATTGTGTTTCTTTTTTTTATCTTTTACAAAATATGAAAATAAATAATTATTAAAAAATATTACTGCAGAAGAACTGGGCGAAGTATTAAGTAAGGTGAATGTGATATTGTGCATGGTTTAGATGGTTTAAATTAGAACTGCAGCAAATGCCTCCGGATCCACCAATAAGTGCCACAATACCAAATATAATTCCAATTTTTTGGGACATAAGGACGAACTGCCAACGACAACAGTATAAACCAATAACATAAAGAAAGAAAGTTAAGCGCTTTCAACCATAACAACTGGTCTTCTTCAGAACTAAGATGCCATACTCTACAAACAGTTTAAATAACTTATTTGGCGCCAAAAAATCACAGCTTCTTAAAGCTACATTTACGCTTATTTAATAGTGCTGCATATATTGCAATCTATTCACATATTGAACAAAATAAAATAATATGTTAAAATTGTATAAAATATAATAATTTAACTTAGCTGCTTTACACAGAATTAATGAGAACTGGTAATATTATATAGTGTTAGTGCCTTTATATACATATAAATTCATCACATTTATCTTCATAAAAACCTTGTATGTATGTATGTTTTTTTGCATGGTATGCAGAAATTCTTTCTATAAATGCTGAATACAATAAATTGATAAATAAATGAATGAATTAATATATATATATATATATATATATATATATATATATATATATATATATATATATATAAATTAATATGGTTTATGGTTTAAATTATAAATTTTATAAATGATGATGAGTAAAACTCCAAAAACAGTATTTGTAGAGATCATGAATAAATGGAGAAAGTCGAGTTTTAGTAAATTAATGTGTGTGAGAGAGTAATTAAATTAATATAGAGGAAAGAAAAAAGGAATTGTTAAATAATCAGAAGCCAATAATGTTAAAAAATATAGATTCTAAAATTGTAATCAAAATATTTCAAATTAGATTAGAAAAGCAGATGCAAAAATAAATGATGTAATGGAATTTATGAGATGGAGGGAAATAAGGTTAGTAAAATGCTAATATTGATTAATAAAATAATATATTCTGAGAAAAATTAAGGTAAGGAAGTAAGATCATTGAGTATGGATGTGGAAAAGGTGCATGATCATTTTAATAGAAGACAGGTGTTGAAACATTAGACAGTTATTGTATTAATAATGACATTTTAAAATCACTGAGAGAGACATACAATAAAAGCATTCATAGATTGTTAATTAATGTAAGAACAAGTAGAGAAGTGAGTATACAAAAGGGACTTGACAAGAATGTTCTGTGAGTAGCTTAATCTTTGCAATGTATATACATGTTATTTTTAGTGCAATTAGTAAGAAAATGAATGATCCAAATTTTTTGTATAAAGATGAAATTAAGATACCATTAATTATGGTACATGTGTACAATGTAATATTAATTGCAAAAATATATAAAAGAGTTAGAGAGATGACAAAATAGCTGAAAAATTATTAGAAGTGGTGGTTTGAAATTTAATAAAGAAAACAGTAAAAAGTTTGTTTAAATTGTAAATAAAGGCAGTATTTATTGTGATAATACAACTATAGCAATTTTTGGAATACAAATTGCATCAACTTTTTGGAATACAATTTGAAAGATCAGATACAATGAAATTTCAATGGTGGGCGATAATGGAAGAAATGAGAACAATTTTAATTTTGAGGAAATATTTTAATTTGATTTAAGATATATAAAACAGATATGTTTTAGGGAGGGTTAGTTATGTAGGCTCAGTGTGATGACATGTCCAGAGGTTTATATGAGGTATGGGTCTGAATCCAGTTAGGTGAGGTGGTATACATAATAAGGATGAAAAGGGAGGTTTGGAATGAAAAAAAATTCTACTGTACTTTTGGCTTCTTTCGTCTGATATAACACACTGTGTAGAAGAATAAGAAAAGAAGTGATAGATAAATTAATGGAGATCATATATAAAAATTTGTGGGATGAATTAAGAGATAATAAGAGAAAAATAAGTTTATTAAAAGAAGACATGGAATTGAAAAAGAAAGCAGCAACTTGGAAAAATCCTTATAAATAAAGGATATGTAAAGACAGTACGAGAAAACAATGATATGAATATTTCTATACATCCTTGAGAAAATTTAAAAATGGAATTGAAAGTGGCTATAAAACAAAAGAAAAAAAAAGACTTAAAGAGTGTGAAGAAGAATTGTTTATGGAAGTTAATGATTAAGAAATTACCAGCTAAACCAGAAATGAAACACAAAGCAGTAGAACACAGAAATTGTTTATACTGTGGAAAACTAGAATTCAAGACCAGGTTTTCTTAGAATGTAGGAGGGTGAACAGAACACAATATTTTTTTTAATGAGGGGATAAGAATTGGTTAACTATGTAAAGATAAATATTATTTGTTATAACTGGTTTGGAAAAAATCTATGAATCACAACAAAATAATGGTATGAATATATTACATTTGGCATCTAAAATAAGTGAAGTGTTTTTAACAAAATCTGGAAAGAAAAGAGATTTTAGTTCAAATTTGATTTTAGTTCAAATATTTTTTAAAGTATGAGATGCATTTTTTTAGTATTTATTTGCAAGGGAAGGTGTTTGTAAGTACTTAGTTATTGAATTAATATTTTTTATGTATAAGGACCATTGATTATATTAAAATAAAAAGGATGGACATGTATTTATTTTGTATTTTTGATAAGTGCATTGTAATATTTTATATCTGCCTGAGCTATTACCATTTCAAGTAGATGTGGCCTCAGTTTAACATCTCTTCTGAAGGACAACACATTCAGGAGTGCAGCATCCCTTGATGCTGCACTACAGGATCAGGAATAAATCTATTTGGGGTGGGAATAGAACCTCCAGCCTTTTGCACCAAAGACAAGTATGCGACTTGCTGTCTCACTGGCACTGACATTATATCATTATATACCACTGGTTTCCTGATGCAGTTATTGTACTCCTTTATCTTCCCTATCAAATCCTGCAATTTAGCCTGTCATACTAATAAATTTGTTTGTTGGAATATGGCCTTACTGACTTTAAGTTTTACATTTTTATACAATTGCTTTATATTCCAAAACTTGATTTCCTCAGTTCCTCAATGCACCAGTTAGTGGAATTTTATCACTGCAGAGCTGTTGTTTTCCTAAACTAGCTATGTTCTAAAAAAAAAAATAATAAAGAAATGGCACAGTGGTGCAGCAGTTGCATTGTCACCTCATAGCAAGAGGTTCTCCTGTTTGATTCTTGGCTGGGGTGCCTTCTGTGTGGAGTTTGTATGTCCTCCCTGCGTTCATGTGAGGTTTGCTTTGGTTTACTCCCATGTTACTAAGACATGCGTCTGGAGAGTTTCTCGCCAGGTATGTGCTGAAAATTGGCTTTGCTCCAAGTCATACTTTTCTGGTAAACAAATGTTAAAATAAATGTAACTTCCATAAACATTCTTGTAACTGAATCATAACGCATGCCTCTTAATGCTTGAAGTACCAGCCCCATTTTAGTACATTTGATACAACACAAATCACAAAATAACCTCCAATGCAGATCTGTAAACAGACAAACTATGTCATATGCAGAAAATGTACATTGCTTGTGGTGAGGCTGTACATTCTATAACACTGAAATATATTTCTTCCTTTTATAAATCTTATCATGCCCTCTCCTTCTCTTTATATATACAAGCACTATCAGATTCTCATTTCAGTGTGTTTGAGTGGTAGTGGTCCCCTGAAACATCTGCTTAAAAATGCATTCCCATCAGAGTCATTAAAACTAGCATAGACTGCAACCAGACAATACTCAAATTCACAGGCAGTCATTAAACTTGTACAAAACTCCTGCTGCTATCTTGTACATATAATGAATAAAGAGGACCAGTGGAGTGAATGCTCAACGGAACAACAAGCTCAAAGATAAATAGTTAAAAACAAACACCGCTGAGCAAAACAATGGAGGATTGCAGTCTCATTTAAATCACAAGTAGCTCCTAAATCCAATAGCCAATGATGTAAATAATCCAAGTGCAGGCGAGGTATGTAAAAAGCAGGTTTATTAATAAAAGAGGTGAGCGATGAGCTTCTTCAGACCTATACAACTAAACTGTCTGTAAACATCAGTTTAAAAGCCAAAATGGCCAAAATCCTGTCCATTATTTAAAGGTACATGGCTCATTAAAATATCATGTAAAAAGTCATATAAAATTCCTATACACCATCATAAAACAGTACGGCATTTCAAAACAAAGCCATTCATATTCATATCCATTGTTGGAATAAATGAATCAAAAGTATGTGTGACAGATGGGGGGGAAAATTTTTTTTAATAACATAACTATCAAAACATTGACAGAGCATCTATGCATATAAAGGTTCAAAAGACCCTACTGGCCACAAAGTAAAAAACTCTTCATAGCCTCTTAACATCTTTTGGACAATAACCTTCTTGATTTCAGCAAAGGTCGCAGGGGAACCCTTCCATTGAGACCTGGGGTGATATCTGCCCTAAACTTAATAATCCAATGGATTTCCTGGTCTCTGTATAATTGTTAATGTCCCTCTCCTGTATGTCCTTGAGATCTGTTCCAAGATCCTGAACTTAAAACGATGCTCTTGACCTTTGTCATTAGTATGTTTGGATAGTGCATTATGTGTAGTACCTCTCCTTGTGTGGTATACATGCTCACGAATCCTATCCCTCAGTGTCCTATTGGTCTTGCCTACATAGTAGGCTGGACAGACTGTGCAGCAGGCTAGGTAAACTACATCTCTGGACATACAGTTGCCCCTCCTGATGTAGTAAATACCGAACCATATGGATATCGGAAGACAGGGTCGGTTTCTATATATGAACAAAATTGCATTTGTCGATGTGGTCATGTAGGGACCCAACAAAGCAGGTGGATCATTATGGACCCTTGGGTAGCAGAGCAAACTCTTTAAGTTCTTTTTATTCCGGTAAACGAATCTAGGTCGAGTACCTGTAAGGCTCTTAATAATTGGGTCAACTGATAAAACGTGCCAATGCTTAGAGAAAATATCTTTAAGTGTACCTACATCCCTGGTGTAAAAAATGGGAAATGCAATTCCATTGTCCATATTTGAACCGCCCTCTTGGCTATCCAAGCCATCACTGGCCTCTCCCGGTGATATTTCAACAGCACCATCTGAGAAATATGGTTTTGCTCTGTCTATCCTCAGATCTGCAATGCCCGCCATCCCTCTGGAGATATCTAAGTGGTCATAGCCACGTTCCCTCAATTTGCTGCTAAGGTCTCCTAATTCACTTGCCAGATGACTGTCTAAGGGTGTATATCTAGACATCCGCATTGATTGTCCCTTCACTATGTTCTTGTATACATAGCCAGGATGCATGCTCGAACGATGCAGCAGTGTATTCCTATAGCAGGTCTTGCGATAGACACCGTGTTGACTATCCCACAGGGTAATTTATCAACAAAGACATCTAAAAGGAACAGTGGTCTTGACCAATCCATAGTAAACTTCAGAAAGGTGACAGACATGTTGATCTGTGTAAAAAAGGACTCTAATTGTATTGTAGAGCCACTCCACACAAGGAAGAGATCATCCACAAAACGCCTATAGAATGGTACTGACTCCTGAAACAAACTATTCTGAAACAAGAAGCTATGTTCCCACTCTGCCATCACCAAGTTGGCGTAGCTATTGGCACAGGAAGTGCCCATAGCTACGCCATCCTTCTGCAGAAAAATCTTGTCATGGAAACAAAAAAGATTGGATTCTAAAATAATAGCCAACAACATAAGAATCAAATCAACATCATATGAATTAAGATAGCCAAGAGGGCGGTTCAAATATGGACAATGGAATTGCATTTCCCATTTTTTACACCAGGGATGTAGGTACACTTAAAGATATTTTCTCTAAGCATTGGCACGTTTTATCAGTTGACCCAATTATTAAGAGCCTTACAGGTACTCGACCTAGATTCGTCTACCGGAATAAAAAGAACTTAAAGAGTTTGCTCTGCTACCCAAGGGTCCATAATGATCCACCTGCTTTGTTGGGTCCCTACATGACCACATGCGACAAATGCAATTTTTGTTCATATATAGAAACCGACCCTGTCTTCCGATATCCATATGGTTCGGGTATTTACTACATCAGGACGAGGGGCAACTGTATGTCCAGAGATGTAGTTTACCTAGCCTGCTGCACAGTCTGTCCAGCCTACTATGTAGGCAAGACCAATAGGACACTGAGGGATAGGATTCGTGAGCATGTATACCACACAAGGAGAGGTACTACACATAATGCACTATCCAAACATACTAATGACAAAGGTCAAGAGCATCGTTTTAAGTTCAGGATCTTGGAACAGATCTCAAGGACATACAGGAGAGGGGACATTAACAATTATACAGAGACCAGGGAAATCCATTGGATTATTAAGTTTAGAGCAGATATCACCCCAGGTCTCAATGGAAGGGTTCCCCTGCGACCTTTGCTGAAATCAAGAAGGTTATTGTCCAAAAGATGTTAAGAGGCTATGAAGAGTTTTTACTTTGTGGCCAGTAGGGTCTTTTGTACCTTTATATGCATAGATGCTCTGTCAATGTTTTGATAGTTATGTTATTAAAAAAAATCCCCCCCCCCCCCATCTGTCACACATACTTTTGATTCATTTATTCCAACAATGGATATGAATATGAATGGCTTTGTTTTGAAATGCCGTACTGTTTTATGATGGTGTATAGGAATTTTATATGACTTTTTACATGATATTTTTAATGAGCCATGTACCTTTAAATAATGGACAGGATTTTGGCGCCATTTTGGCTCTTTAAACTGATGGCTCTTTAAACTGATGTTTACAGACAGTTTAGTTGTATAGGTCTGAAGAAGCTCATGGCGCTCACCTCTTTTATTAATAAACCTGCTTTTACATACCTCGCCTGCACTTGGATTATTTACATCATTGGCTATTGGATTTAGGAGCTACTTGTGATTTAAATGAGACTGCAATCCTCCATTGTTTTGCTCAGCGGTGTTTGTTTTTAACTATTTATCTTTGAGCTTGTTGTTCCGTTGAGCATTCACTCCACTGGTCCTCTTTATTCATTATAGATTCTTAGAGCTTATCTGAACCAGTGGAGGCATGATTGGAGGAGATTCACTTCTATTGAGCTGCCAGATACTCCATCTAGCACCAAGGAAGTACCGATGACATCATGTCCGCCTTTGGACCGTTTTGCAGACTGCTTGTGCACTGGAATGAATCCATTGGCGTCATTCGTAGAAGAGGATGTTGGCTCAGCCCCCACTAGTACCTTGGATTATGATCGTGAAGGGCTAAATCGAGCAGTGGAACGGTTGGAGCAGGATTTGTTCAAACTAAAGCATGCAAACCCAGAGACAGCATTTCGAGGTTTGCTTACAGCGGGGGCTGGTGCCCAGAGGACTAAGGGTATTGAAGATGCCGACAACTGGCACCCTCTACCCGGAGCTATTGTATGATTGGCAACAGCTTAATATTGAGGTAAGCCTCAAATATTTGAAACTTATGAATGCTTTTTTCTCCTGCTAGAGGAGAAACTTAAAGAAGATGTCAGGAAGGCGAAGAATGAGATACTCAATGTGTTTCCGGTCTCTGTCGAGACCATACCTTATCTGTTTTGTTGGACAATGTTTCGGTTTATGAGCCGCCTTCTGAATCAAAAGGGCCAAGTTGCAGCGGGACTCAACGGATTTCCGTTTGGGCAACATCTTCACTTGGCCCAGGCACAATGATTACAACAGCACCAACAATACAAACAGTGCATTCCGTCAGGCCCCCGGAACATGTACCTCTTCCTCCATCACCACAGGGAATACCAGTGACTCAGGGAACACGGACCGTGCTCCCAATAGAGATGCAATCGATGTAGGCACGGTTGAACTTCCTGGCTCATGCCTGGACAACGATCACACTGGCTCCAACAGCAACATTGGCCCAGCCATCCCGACAGACCAAGCTGGTCGTGCAGGTACCGTTGCCAACGCTGTACCCATCGGAACGGACTCTGTGCTGGAGCCGACAGCTACCACCGACTTGGATGCCAATGTTGATTCAGTAGTAGGGCTGAATCTTTAGTCAGCAGGGCTGAACCAACTGTCCCGCCTCTTGAACCAGTCGTTAGGAGGAAAGTTTCCTCCTATGCATCGAGTAGAGATCCTGATGGACGGGATCCCATTTCCCCCTTGGATTCCACCTTTCACCATTCTCCCTTCCAGAGGGATGGCAGACACCCTTTTCCCATTAGGGTGCCTACGAACGAGGAGAAGTCGTTCCAGAATGCCAAGGGGAGGTACAAGAGGAAACTTTCGCCGGATCGTCCATCCAACCGGACAATCAAGAAAATGTGGGAGGGGAAGCATTAGGACTCGTGTTCAATTTGTCTAGTCATGCTTTGACTGAACATGAGTCACAAGTCCTCTCTAAGGGTCTCACTTTTATTCCAACCTCAGATAGTAGATACGAAGAGACTTTAAGAGACTTTAAGCTTTTTGTCAGGAATTTGTCCCTGAAGGTTTTCTTCAACAGCACAGAGATGAAGGCTAATACCACTGTGTTTAGGACACCTAGTACATTCCTCCCTCCGATACACCCTCTGGTTTGAGCATATAGCAAACTGCTAGAAGATGAGATATATAGGTTGAATGGGTCAGAATCTGGCAACAGGAGAAGGAAATATAACCTCAGCCTTATACAACGAGGGCCTTGGACTCCCTACGTAACAACAGGGAGATTATTATCCCGCAGACAAAGGAGGTGGGATTGTAGTTTTGACATGGACAGGTATAATAATGATATGCTACTAATGTTGGCTGATGACAAGTTTTATGTTCCTATTACCAATGATAGGGTGGACAGCATCATTGAGAGCATACGCTCCATATTATTTGGTCTTTTTGATAATGGTGTTATTGATACCTCTCTATATGAATTTTTCAATGTGGTTCATCCCCTATTACCTACCATTCAGGGTCTCCCAAAGATCCATAAGGATTCACTACGTCCACCTCTTAGACCCATAGTTGCAGGGAGAGGGTGGTCAACTGAACCCCTGTCACTTTTTGTTGAGGCACAACTCAGACCATTGGTTGATGCCAATAGGTTCATTCTTAAGGATACCAGACAGTTTTTGTTGGATTTCTACCAATATATCAACACTTGTTCTGAATTGAAGACCTCATATGGGTCACCATGGACGTTCAGTCCTTATTTACGGTTATACCCAATGAGGAAGGTAGAGCAATGGTAGGTGCATATCTGAGGAGAACCGACCTCCTCTGAAGTATGATGTTGATTTGATTCTTATGTTGTTGGCTATTATTTTAGAATCCAATCTTTTTGTTTCCATGACAAGATTTTTCAGTAGAAGGATGGCGTAGTTATGGGCACTTCCTGTGCCAATAGCTACGCCAACTTGGTGATGGCAGAGTGGGAACATAGCTTCTTGTTTCAGAATAGTTTGTTTCAGGAGTCAGTACCATTCTATAGGCGTTTTGTGGATGATCTCTTCCTTGTGTGGAGTGGCTCTACAATACAATTAGAGTCCTTTTACACAGATCAACATGTCTGTCACCTTTCTGAAGTTTACTATGGATTGGTCAAGACCACTATTCCTTTTTTAGATGTCTTTGTTGATAAATTACCCTGTGGGATAGTCAACACGGGTGTCTATCGCAAGACCTGCTATAGGAATACACTGCTGCATCGTTCGAGCATGCATCCTGGCTATGTATACAAGAACATAGTGAAGGGACAATCAATGCGGATGTCTAGATATACACCCTAGACAGTCATCTGGCAAGTGAATTAGGAGACCTTAGCAGCAATTGAGGGAACGTGGCTATGACCACTTAGATATCTCCAGAGGGATGGCGGCATTGCAGATCTGAGGATAGACAGAGCGAAACCATATTTCTCAGATGGTGCTGTTGAAATATACGCTGGAGAGGCCAGTGATGGCTTGATAGCCAAGAGGGCGGTTCAAATATGGACAATGGAATTGCATTTCCCATTTTTACACCAGGGATGTAGGTACACTTAAAGATATTTTCTCTAAGCATTGGCACGTTTTATCAGTTGACCCAATTATTAAGAGCCTTACAGGTACTCGACTTAGATTCGCATCGAATAAAAAGAACTTAAAGAGTTTGCTCTGCTACCCAAGGGTCCATAATGATCCACCTGCTTTGTTGGGTCCCTACATGACCACATGCGACAAATGCAATTTTTGTTCATATATAGAAACCGACCCTGTCTTCCGATATCCATATGGTTCGGGTATTTACTACATCAGGACGAGGGGCAACTGTATGTCCAGAGATGTAGTTTACCTAGCCTGCTGCACAGTCTGTCCAGCCTACTATGTAGGCAAGACCAATAGGACACTGAGGGATAGGATTCGTGAGCATGTATACCACACAAGGAGAGGTACTACACATAATGCACTATCCAAACATACTAATGACAAAGGTCAAGAGCATCGTTTTAAGTTCAGGATCTTGGAACAGATCTCAAGGACATACAGGAGAGGGGACATTAACAATTATACAGAGACCAGGGAAATCCATTGGATTATTAAGTTTAGGGCAGATATCACCCCAGGTCTCAATGGAAGGGTTCCCCTGCGACCTTTGCTGAAATCAAGAAGGTTATTGTCCAAAAGATGTTAAGAGGCTATGAAGAGTTTTTACTTTGTGGCCAGTAGGGTCTTTTTGAACCTTTATATGCATAGATGCTCTGTCAATGTTTTGATAGTTATGTTATTAAAAAAATCCCCCCCCCCCATCTGTCACACATACTTTTGATTCATTTATTCCAACAATGGATATGAATATGAATGGCTTTGTTTTGAAATGCCGTACTGTTTTATGATGGTGTATAGGAATTTTATATGACTTTTTTACATGATATTTTTAATGAGCCATGTACCTTTAAATAATGGACAGGATTTTGGCGCCATTTTGGCTTTTTAAACTGATGTTTACAGACAGTTTAGTTGTATAGGTCTGAAGAAGCTCATGCGAAAGCGCTCACCTCTTTTTATTAATAAACCTGCTTTTTACATACCTCGCCTGCACTTGGATTATTTACATCATTGGCTATTGGATTTAGGAGCTACTTGTGATTTAAATGAGACTGCAATCCTCCATTGTTTTGCTCAGCGGTGTTTGTTTTTAACTATTTATCTTGTACATATATTGTGCATTCAGAGTTTTGCTGCATAACAAAAGACTCCTTTATGTGCAAAAGTGCAAGGGACATCAAACTAATTAGTACATGTGACATTCAGTGCACCTAGCCTACACAGGAAGCATGCAAAAAAGAAACAAAGTGAAATCTGAAAGACAAAAATACAAAATCATATTGATCTGCTCAATCTTTATTAGCAGCAAGCATACCTACATTAATTAAACAGGATGATACCATGGAGCTCATTCACTTGCATGTGAAAGTCACCATATATAAGGTCCCTCACCATATCATAGCAAGCTATAGGTCACCATCTATGCCCCTTGAGTATCACAGTTCTTACCTAAACCTACTAGAGATGCCCATAATCCAGTGGCACACACCACTGATGGGTGACTTTAACTACCTGTCTATAGACTGGGAATTATACACTGCTTCAGATTCACAGTCACAATGCTTCCTGGACTTTATTAACACAAACACCCTGGACCAGATAGTGCACACTCTAACCAGGGGATCAAACATACTGGATCTGGTACTCACCAACATGGAAAGGCATTGCAATCCCCTCCCTTTATTACATACTCACTACTGAGGTCAGATCACAAAGTTGTCTCACTGGAAGTAAAAATCAGCCAAGAAAATCCAGCTAAACCATTAAAAGTTAGGAGCTATTGAAAGGCAAACTATACCTTATGAAGCAATAATTTGTCAAAATTCAAGGCTCCCCCAACCCAGAAACCACAGCTACTAATGCAGAATTATTCAGTCACTATACAAACATGAGTATCTGCATAGAAGCTGCTGTACCTACCAGAAATAAATCCAAAACAAACACTAAAATCAAACCCCACTGGTGGAATCCTCACCTAAATAGAGTAAATAATAAAACAAGAAAACTTATGCCCAAAATCAGGAAGAACAGATGCCTTAACGACAAGTGTTCTCTTATTCAACTAAACAAAAAACTAAGCTGTCTAATTAAGTCCAACAAGGCCAACTACAAGGTTAGGATATCATCTCAGGCTAAGGACAATCACAAGGCCTTCATCAGCTATGTCCACAACCTTAAGGGAAACACACAAGTGTACTGAACTTGTGGTGAATGGTACCATCCTCACTGATCAGGGTGACATAGCAAATCTACTGTCTGATAAATTCAACTCAGACTACACTCTTCACTCCTTCTCAACTCCATCAGATGAAATCCCCTCCAACATATTTTTCATAGCTATCAGCAGGGACCAGGTGCACTCACTAAAGTCAACAGCACCACCTCCATGAGTCCCAATAACATCCCTGGTTGCCTCCTGAACAATCTAAAACATGACCTATCAGATTCACTTGAGGCACTGTTCAACTACAACTTTGAAACAGGTTACATTCCAAGTGAATGAAGGACCACAGCAGCCATTCTTCTTAGTATGTTCAGACCATCAACTAACCCAGGGAACTACAGACCCATCAGACTAACAACCCTAATTTGCAAAGCCATGGAATGAATTATCATGGAAATGGTAAACAAGGACATTGGCAATCTACAGGCACTGATCGTATACCTATTTGTCTTTGCTAAAGAAAGGTCAAGCCTACTTAACCTGGTAGATTTCTTTAATAGGGTTACCAAGGCAATAGATGAAGATAAAACAGTGCATACTGCATATCTTGACCTGGCTAAGGCATTCAATACAATACCCCAGTCAGGCATTATTGCCCACTCTCTAACCTAGCTGTGAATCCATATATAACTCACTGGATTGGCATCTGGCTCAGAAACAGGGCTCAATAAATCATGATTGTTGAGACCTCCTCCACCAAGAGACCCATCACCAGCAGAGTACCCCAAGGCTCCATTCTGGGTCTGCTTCTGTTTGGCAACTACTTCTCTAAAGTCAAGTCTAACATTCAAGGCCTCTGGCTCACTGAGTTCACAGATAACTGTAAACTGTGAGCTATTATATATTACCCCTAAGACATCAACATCTCGCAAGTGGTTTTACCACAGACAAAAAACATGGCTTAAAACATAATGCCAAAAATGCATTATAATGCCATATCATAAATTGTCCTCCCAAGTTAATTATTCCATCAATAAAATATCCATGAGTCACCCCAGTATTAAAGAATATGGGAACATATGTAGACAGCAATCTGGCCTTTAATCAACATGTAGCTAAGATAATAAGAAAATCATTCTGTGTTGCCCAACTTATACGTAACAGTATGGTATCCAGGTCCAAGGAAGTTATAGTACCATTCTACTCAGCCCTTAACAGACCTATCATTGAAAATAATAGCCCCTTTTGCATGTATCTAAGAAGACATTTATAACAGCTGGAATGCCCACCAAGGTTTCTCACCAGAATAATTCAGGGCATTAATACCCTGTACTGCACTGCTCACTCTCTCTCTGTACTCAGTCTCCTACAGGCTACCAAGAGGGGAATTTGTCCTGATGGATCAGTTACATACCACAAAATAACAAGCATCAGAAACACTAGATCCAGGGATCGCAACTTTGCTTGTGACTTAAAGAGTGACAGATATATATCACAAAGGATCTCTGCACTATGGAATAGGCTCCCCATCCATGTAAAACAGATTTCTTTGCTTACCCTATTCAAACAAAACCCTGACAATTGGATGGGAAATTGTAAATGTACCTCCATGTCTGGCCCCATGCACTTTATGGATAGAGGCCGTCAATAAGAAAAGGTATTATCCTAACAGCCCCTACAAATCCTTAGTTACCTCCTACTAACATGCACCTCCCCATAGATGCCCAAGATTCCCAGGATGTGAATAGTTTAAGGTGCACGGCTAGGCTTGTAATGACCCCAGTAGTAGTTAGCCTAGTAACAACCTATGAACCTATATATTAAATATCAGTATACTTAATGCATATAAAGTCAGGAAATCTTTGTTTCTATTATCCAAAGACAATTTCAGCTGAGAATGTAAAGTAGAAAAACATTAGATGTAATCTCCATACTCAACAGATTCTTCTAACATTTATTCACATAGTTCAGACATTTCTGGTCCCTTTAGTGGCTCTAACCTTTAAGCTGGAGTCTCTGCCAGTGCACGTCCTTGATTCCTAATACTAAATCCTTCTGTAAGAAAAGGTCATCTAATAGCACCTTCTCCATTATCAATATGATCTCTTCCTGTCTAGGATTACTGATTCACAATACTATATCAGTTAACTTTGCAAGGTAAGAGAGGGAATTTTTCATTTTTTTCATTACTTTCAATCAATGTATGAAGGCTCTTCATTTTTCCAGAAGTGAGACAAAGTCGTCTTTATCAAAGTGGAGAATACTGCCATTCCAGGTAGCCTGTTCCTTTGTCCATACTGGTCTAACAATTTTCTGCCTGTGCTAGAAATTCAGGGCATTGAAAATAACTCTCTAAGTTTTGCATGCTGTAAGAGAGGCTAGCCTCAGAGATTGGCCTTGAAGGTATTTCTGGTCACCAGTTCATGAGGAAGAGTATTAGATTTGGTCCCCAACTTTCAGTGACTCTTGAATAGCAGATATTATTCTACCTTATTTTGTTTTCATCTACTGTGTATGAAAAATAATAGGAATTCTTTGTCATTTTCATGTCCAAGCTATTCATCACTGATGCTTTGTAGAAAGGAATGAAGCCTGCATAATTGATTATGACAAGCTTTTGGTCTTGATAATGTGTTGTCATCAATTCATATACTAGGATAATTACTTCCTTGATCTATTCTGTTGCTGTAATAGATTAAATATTTCCATGTTAGCAGGACATTCATCACCAGATGGCTAGATCTGTACAGGATTCATGTTGATTCATCAAAATTAGTTTTGATGAACACAAATGAACAGAAATCAGATCACTGAAACTGCATTCAATGAACATTGAAACAACTTTTTTTGTAGGAAGGAATCTCCTGCACTCCCCATGTTGGAAAAGGACACCCCCATTCCCCTCAGAATTATATATACCAATTCCAAGGTTGCACATCAGTGGAGAAGAAGTCGATCTCCACTTTAGTTGAAGGTGGTTTCAGTGAACTGGCTTCAGTTTCTTTGTATTTGCTGAAATTGCCTTTGATGGACTGACATGCTTCCATTTATATCACTGTGACTGGCTACAGGGCTATAGGAGTCATAATCTCTTTCATAAGTTTAATGCAGGGCTATAGAAGTCATAATCTCTTCTATACGTTTAGTGTTCCACAATAACACACCTGAAAATATATTTATGTACTGGTTAAAAGTAGAAAAAAAAAAACGTTGTTAAGGTGGTAAAAAATGTTTAATCTTTTTATTCCTTCAACTAGGCCATGGCAGGCAATTTCATGCTGCATATCCATAAATCTGTAATTGAATATTTTTGACTTTCTCATGTTATATGTGATGTTGTGTTAGATTTATTGATTAAATATAAGTATACTGCATTTAATTAATACAAACGATTGATACAAGAGTGCTGGAACATAGCTGGATGTTGGACATCGTGCTAACATACTTAGGTATATTTTGTTTCATTTCTGCATTGTACTGAGGGCTGATATGTTTACTCTTCTGACATAAGACCAGGAAAATCACAGGATCAAGCATATTGTCAGTACCGCATCTAGATAACAGCATTTAAAGAATATATCTTCATTCATAACAGCAGGGAAAATGATGAAGTAATTTAATGAAATGTATGAATACATTCTGGATTTTTGTGGAGAAAATGAAGGCAAAGTAAAAAGAAACGGCTACAAGCTATTCTGTAAGCCTGTTGGATTTATATATAGATATTTTCCATATAACGCAGTTAAAATATTTGTCATAGCAGGGAGAGTACCAATAGTCATCAGTAATTTGGTTTAGAATAGTAATGTAAATGGCTTTAAAACAAAATAGTTATGCAAGAAATAGGATATTATTTAAGTTATGTAAGTACTAGGATTAATGCAATACTGTTTTGAAGGTACAGAGTATGAACTTTAATTTGCTGTGACTAAGCTGATGAAACATATTGTCATAGACATCAGACACTGGTTATATTTCACAGCAGTTTTCTCTCCTACCTACATTATAGTTAGAACATGCATTTGTATAATTTAAAGTAGATCTTGTTGCAAGCAATTCAATGGAATATTATTTTTAGACTACAAACTGCAAGTTGATCTGGAATTTATTTAATGTATAATTTTGTGATTTCAAAATTTGAAGATTTTTTATGAGACATGTGACATGGTCTGCTCACCATATTATGAAATTAAATTCTTTTAGCAACCATGCATCAACTTCCTTTAAGTATACATTTCAGCCAACAGACATTCATTGTACTGTGCCTTAATTTTCCATACAAGATTCAATTAGCCTCCATCCAAGAATAAACACATAATTATAGTTCAAAGCAATACATTGCTCGATCATTTATTGTACCATTATTTTTCCTCATTCCGTCATCTTTTTATAATTATTGGTTGCAATTTTGCAATACACATGCAGTATACATGTAGCTCATTTCAAGAAATGTATACTGCTATACTGATTAATGGTTGTATGCAGAATATTGATTTTTTTTAGCTTAAACAGACAATTCCTAAGTTTTTAAAAGTGTCCATATTTAAATGAATGAACTGCTCTTCTTTTTTCAAACTGCATTTACAGCCTTCACCCAGGGTTTGCAAATTTCATGATAAACACTATCATTATGTTATTTAAAGAAACAATAGCTCATACTAGTACCTCTTTCCGCCCAAACAATAATAACAAAATAAATAAGTTAAAGCTATTTTTTATCATATGCATTCATTTAGTGGAGTTTTTCTTTTGTGTATTGAACTAGTGACGTATCAATTTCTATACATAACCATTATTGTCATGTGTTCAAAATATATCTATACATAACCATTATTGTCATGTGTTCAAAATATATTTTTTCCTTTATACTTTTGCATTGGTTCAAAAATTATTTGAAGACAATTAGTTAATGCTGTCAGTTAACAGGAGACAAAATCTATATAAATTAGCTTCATTCAAAGATGCTTCTGAGTGCTAACAAGCATTCTTCATTCCAGCAAAGTTTAGTACAAGCCTTACATAAATTACTAACCAAGAAACAAACAGAGTACAGTTTCTGATTCTGCAAATAGTAAATAGGACCCCCCCCCCCCGAGAAAATAAAAATGCATATCAGGGGCTGTTACTAGCATGTCCTCAGCTTACCAGACTGTTTAGTAGTCAAGTGTATTTAAAAATAGTATACATGTTTTTTTTCCCATGGGGGTGGGGCACAGCTCTTGATTAATCAGGGACAACTTCAGGAATAATCAGGGAAATCAGGATCACTTTCACAATATTACTAATATTAACATAAGACATTGACAGAATAAGAGAATATAAGCTAATATACATTTTCTGAAGTAAAAGAAGTCATCAGTTTTAGAAGGGATTACGAGCGACAAAGCTAAAAATTTGAGTCAAAATCAAGGGGCAGTTGAAAGGTATGGGGTGGAGTGAGGGTGTCGCCACACTTGTACCAAGGCAAAAAAATCAAGATCTCATTACTATTTAATATCAGTACATCCTGACTCTATCATATAAGCATCAATGAAATAAAACTTGATGACTATGCTTTGGCCAGTACATCTGACTAGTTATACAAGTGTTTATTGATCTGACTTCCCCGTCATTCAATTTCTGTTATAGTGCAATAGATTATGATTTTGTCATTGATCATAACTATTTTTTATATATTCAATAAATGGATTCTAAGAAATTTACTATGTAGCTCACAATATAAAATGTCATGAAATCCATTCTCAGAACACATATTAAAGTTGGAGCTGTAATTATAATTATTTGTTATACATGAGGAGCTTTAGCTGCCTCAGTATATTACCATGGTAGTACTGTATAACAGTTTTAAAATTTGAAACACACCTCATATTGCCACACAAAGAAAAGCCAGAAGAAAATTGTATCTCTACTCCATCATCTTTAAAAACTGTTAAAGATTATTGCTTGTTGCACTTTTGTTGTAGCTGTTTCTTTTGGAAACCACAAAGAATCTCTCATATTTTAAAGAAGTGATTAGCTTTCAGATATAGCTTTCTTCTGAGTTCTTTGTGTGAGTCAGTTTAATTATGACTAATAACTAGTTTTATGTGTACACAGTTTTGCAGAACAAGCTTATTATAGTGAGTTGCTTAAGTATGAGCATCAGTACATCAAAGTTAATTTTCTTGATTAAACAGCATAATAACCACACTTCATGGGCATACCTCTCATCTGTCCAGATTTTCGCAGAATGTCCAGATTTTTTCCTCAAAATTTAAGTTTGTTCCTCATAAAATTATTGGTTTTCTAGGAAATCAATGGGATTATCTGAAGAATGAAATTAATAAATGATGTCATACGTTTGAGTTTCAGATTTGATATCCTTTACAAAATGCATTTTAATACACATCATCTTATTTAGCAACTTTCTAAATTTATAAGAGCAATATTTAAAATCTGTCCCTATTTTTGGGCCTTTGTATCCCCATTAAGTTAGGCCTCGTCCAGATTTCTTGGGCTAAGATGTTGAGAGGTATGTTCATGGGCTCACAGGTAAGAACTAGGATAGCTGTCCTTGAAGGCCATTTTAAGTCCAGCTAATTTCCCCTTCAAATGTGAGAGTTAAACCTTCTCCTTGTGCCTGTGAGGTAAAGACCTTAACCGTTACACTAACTTCCAATCTCCTGTGTTCTAATATCTGTTTATATCCTCAATTCCCCAATGCAGAAAGAAGTTATTTCTGTCAACTAATCACAATACTGTCTCTGCATGCTTTACCAGGTCTGTTCTAGTTTTTATTGAATTAACTGGTACATCCTATTGAGTTTCTTTACAGAGGCATTGTGGTAGCATAGTCTAATTAAATTACATAAGCTGAGTCATACGGGAGTAGAAAATTGATGGAATAAAACCCAGGACCATAATATAAAGATAAAGTTACTCATAGTCATGATCCTGGATCCTGTACTGCTACTTTAACTATAACCCACAAGTGGCTATATATATATATATATATATATATATATATATATATATATATATATATTTTTTTTTTTATTGATCTCCCATGTTTAATGCTGTGTTTTGCTGAGAATCCAATCTATCTTGAACCTTTATAAATAATACACACTTCTTCTTGAGAATTTATTAAAAGTATTATATTTTTGTCCTGTTGGAGCCTTATTTTATTTAGTTTACATTTCTTGACTGGGGTAGTCCAACTGGATACATGTACATTTTCAGTGAAGGCCCAGGGAGAAAAGCTCCACATTCCAGAAAAAAGATCACGATAACATAAGTACATTACAAGATTTAACAAATTTAACTAGTAAATACATTTTAGCTAAGAGAATACTAGTATATACATTTTAGCTTAAGAGTAAAGAAAAAGTATTCTAAGCTAACAAATTATGTATGGATATACATACGACCAAAAACAGTAGGTAAGTAATATTGAGCACTATTTGAACTTTCAGTTGGATTTACAGCAAAGATGTCAATAGAAAGGAATAGCTAGTTTTATGTAGGTGAGAAGAATAGAGTCAAGAGACAGTGGAGGAAGTTAGTCTGGGTTTGCACAGGGGCATAGCCAGTGAGATTTAAAGTATGGTTTGAGTTTGGATTTAAATAGGGTAGTAGAAGGTAGGGAGGTAAGATCAGTAGGGAGGGAGTTCCAGGTTTTACCCACCATGTTAGAGAATAAAGAATCTCCAGCCAGGTTGTTGGTTTTACATATCTTTACCATTATTTTGTTTGAAGAGCACAGGGTTTTCAAGTTATTGTAGGGGGTGATTAGACTGGTTAGTACTGGAGTAGATGTAGGATGGAACAGTATCTTATAGGCAATAGTTAGCTGGTTTGATAGGATACGATTTGGCAATTATAACCACCCTAGTTGATTAAGATTGTTACAATGATGGGTTCTATAGGTAGAACCAGTTGCAAATCTGGCAATATTATTGTAGGAGCTAGCCAGCTTGTTCAGATTGCTTTTGCATAGTTTGGTATAGATTGGGGAAGCATATAGCAGGGTTGAGATAAGGTGGGTCCAGGCAATAGTGGTCCTTGCAAGTGGGGTAAGAAAAGGTTTGATCCTATAAAGGGAGCCTAGTTTTTTGTTTACTGTTCTTATAGTGTTAATATGTGGCTCAAAGGTGAGATGGTTGTCAATTAGTACTCCAAGTAGTTTTGTAGCAGAGTCTGGAGATATGATTGTACCATTGCTAGATGTGATTGTTAAATGTAGTGGGGGGGCTCTGCGGGTGGGAGTAAATAGTAGCATTTTTGTTTTTTTTTTGGGTTCAGTATAAGACATCATTGAAGGAGCCAATTCTCTACTGTGTTAAACATGCCTTGGGTTAGGGAATGCAGTTGTGAAAGTGAGGAGGCTGAGCATATTAGTGTAGAGTCATCTGCATATTGGATACAGGTGGCTTGAGGTAGAGCAGTGTGTAGGTCATTAGTAAAAATAGAAAAGAGGAGAGGACCCAATACGGAACCTTGAGGGACTCCAAGGGCAATTGGTAAGTGGGAAGACAAGTTATTTTCCCATAGTACAGCCTGTTGCCTATTATTTAGATAGGATTGGAACCATTGAATAGCAAGTGGATCCAGTGAGAAGTTGCCAAGTATGTTTATGAGTAGCTGGTGGTTGACCATGTCAAAGGCTTTTGGCAGATCAATGAAGAGGGCTGAGGAAAGAGTGTTACTATTACGGTTTTTATTAATGACATCTGTGAAGGAAAGAAGAGCAGAAGAGGTGCTGTGAAATGGTCGAAATCCATGTTGGCAGGTAGCTAATAGGTTATTTGCTAGGAGGTGGTTTAATAGTTGCTTATGAATGCACTTCTCCATGATTTTAGCCAGAGGGCATAATATGGCTATAGGCCTATAGTTAGAAAAGTCTTTGGAATTACCACCTTTATGCAGGGGGATAACATGTGAGATTTTCTAAGCAGTTGGAATAGTTCCTTCAGAAATAGTTCTGTTAATGAGGATGGATATGGGGTAGGCTGCTTTTTGCAGGTATTCTCCAGGTAATAGATCAGCAGAGAGGGTGGTGGGTTTAAGTTTTTTGATTAGGGTGCAGACAAAGAATGTAGGAACGGGTTGTAATTGAAATGTTGGGGGGGGGCTATTAGGGATAATATTAGAAGGAGATGCAGTATTAGTGGATAGCTGATTGGCCAAAGATTGAATGGTGTCTGTGAAGAAAGTGTTAAAAGAATTGGCAATTTGGTTGGGGCTAAGGAGATTGGAGCCTGAGGGGGTGGGTGTCATTGAGTGACCTGGGTGCAGGAGTTTGTTTATACCTGACCAGAATTTTTGAGGTTTGTTTTGGTTGGTCTGTTGGAGTTGGCGGTAATAGTTTCTTTTATCTGACAATATGGCTTTTTTAGTTTCATTTCTTAGTTGTCTAAATATTAGTTGATCTGACAGGTTTTTGGTTGTGCGCCAGGTAGCCCATTGGTTGTTTCTATGGAGGATTTTTTGTTTGGTAATTTTGGTGAGCCAAGGGGCTGGTTTAGAAGTAGTTCTTACTATTCGAGGTGGGGCATGGTAGTCTAGAATGGTTAAAAATTTAGAGTTAAAGTATTTAACGGCATTGTCTAATGGATGGTGTTTCAGGGGCGACCAGTCACAAGCTACAAGTTCTTTTTGAAAGCTATCAGTGTTAAAATTTTTATTACATCTTATTTTCTTATATATGGTTGGGTTTGGCATATCAGACTTATACCTGATTAAGAAGATGAGTGAGTGGTCACTTATATCTTCTGGAAGGGTCCCTACTTTATAAGATTGGTTTTGACTGTTTGTAAGAATCCAATCTAGGATGCTGTTGTTATTATTATGTTTATTGGTTCTAGTGAGGAGTGTAATATTTTGTATGAAACCATGTAGGTTGATGTGTGAAGAGGGCTGTTCAGATGTGCAAGACATCCAGTTTATATTAAAGTCACCAAGTATTATGGTTTCTTGTGGGTAGGTGGTGGACAGCCAACTTAGGATAACTTCTAAGGTAGTGATATTGTTGCCTGGGGAAAGGTAAATACAGATAATATAGATGGATTTACATTTGTTGAGTTGAAATTTAGAGATAAGAATTTCAGCATTGCTAGTTAGGGGAGGTTTAGAATCAATGGAAGTGATTTGTAATTCAGATGTATATAGGATAGCTACCCCTCCTCCTTTCTTAGAGTTACGGTCCAATCTCAAGATGCTATAGCCAGGGGGAATAACTGTAGTATCCTGTCATCATCTTGCCTTTTACAAAATAAAACATTTTGCTAGACTTTCACTGAATTTGCTAATAGTCAGTTTGTAGTGAGGTATAAATATTGCACATTGAACAGCCAAACTGTCTATTCTACTGTCTAATGGTCATTTCTCTAGAGGTTACTGATTTGTATTGCAGTTATAGGGCAAGTATAACCACCCTGCTATGACCTGAAGCAGGTGCCTCTCATATCCCGAATACTATACTGACCTTAGACACTCAGTGCATCACTGAAAAGAATACAGCTGTATGTTACACTTCAGTGCACAGTTCATTTTCACTTGCTGCATGCAGAGTACCACCCAGCAGACTTAGAGTTCTATTGCAGAATCAAATAATTGTCTGAGTGAGACAAATTTCTGGGACTCTAAATTAAAGCATGCAACAATATGACAATGTAATGATAGGAGGTAGTGCCTACCATCTGTACCAGGGAGACTAGGCAAAATATGTCAGCATAGCTAGCTGGAGTTTTGTAACTAATTTTATGTCAATTGACCACCACACTGATTTGTACAGTCACTTGTGTTAAAAATGTATTTGTAAAGTTACTTGTGTTAAAAATGTTTCAATAGTGGGTCTTGCTGGACAGTAAAAATATATACATGTATGCCAGACAGTATAATTATAACTGATTAAATGTATATGTTTTAACAGAGAACTCTGGAAAGGTGGACTTTTTTGAAATTGGTTTATAGCTTTCAAATTCTACAACAGATCATAGCAAAGCTCTGTGTTTGTATTGTGACCAGATGGGATGTCACTCTATAACCAGAACTGAAATGATTTTTTAGATATTAGTGCGAGATATGACAGAACTCTCACAGCAGCAATCTGACAGGAAAGATCTCTCACAGTTATCTCACACATCCACACACCTTATCTTGCCTTGCTGGAGTAAGCAACTCAGCAGTCATCATCTTGCCTTGTTGGAGTAAGTAGCTTAACTAGAGAATAGTAGTTCTTTAGTCAGTCAGGAGAATGTAGTGAGATTAGTTAAGTATTATTTTTCTGCATCTGTATAAATCAAGTCCAACTGTGTTATTTTTTATATCCCATGTGATTGAAACTCTGGTGTTTATTGTAACTAGATATTCAGTATTATCATGTTTTCTATTTTATTGTTTATTAAATTATTTTTATACCTTACAATGTGGTTGGTATTTTAGAGAATAGTTTTAACATCTTGAGAGTACTTATGCATATTTTAGTGACACTGTGGCTACTCCTGAAAGCCTTACTGCTTTGGTCAAACTCTATCATTTGTATTAGTATTAATTTTACTCACTATAATTGGATACCCTTGTAAAACCCTTAGAGTAGCTAACTGGTGGCAGCGTAATTACCTTAGTTTGGGCAGAGGGGTCACAGCTGATAAATCGGTGCCAGCCTTTCCCAGGTGTGTGTGTGTGTGTGTGTGTGTGTGTGTGTGTGTGTGTGTGTGTGTGTGTGTGTGCGCGCGTGTGTGCGCGTAATCAAGTATCCAAGTGTGTGTGCATATGTGTGTGTGTGTGTGTGTGTGTGTGTGTGTGTGTGTGTGTGTGTGTGTGTGTGTGTGTGTGTCAGTTGCTTGGAACAGAGACTCAGTGCTCCAAAGTGGTTAGTGTGGAGTCTTGTTTGGGGCCTGGAGAGAAAGTGGAAGAGAGTCTAGCACCAGGTCTGGAGTGTGTTCCCTGTATGCCCTTAAGAGAAATTTTGCCTGGTTCAGAGAGCTGCATCTGAAAATTCTCTTGTGTATCCATTTTTGCTCCTAACAGGCATCCCTCACTGGTGTCAGTGGTGAGGATTGAGGCTCCTTGATAACTAGCACAGAGTAGGGACATGTCACTCACAATCCAAAAGTCAAGGATTCGATCTAGCCAGAGTGAAGTTTGCATGCTCTTTTAGTGTTTCTGTGGGGTTCTTCCCACCTCTCAAAAACATGTTGGGTAATTCTTTCTCATGGATGTAAGGTATTAGGTTCAAATTCAGCCATTGCAGTTGAACTTAAGAGGTATGCTAACAGAGTGCACCCAAAAATGAATGGAGTTATAACCAGCAGCACACTCTATATGGTGCATATTGGAAGAGGAGCAATGTAGACCAACTGCTTTAGGCATCAACTGGGGTGTACAGTAGCCTATGGATTTTAGAATGTGGACCAGAGACTACATTGCAATTTGTTGGTACTCAACTGACAGGCTAAAAATTGGCTCTAGGAGATTTGGACATTTTGAATTTTGCCTCCAAAAAATAGAGCATCCTCCTGCACCAGAAGCAGGGCCTTCTGCACAAAGCAGGAAAAAATTACATTGTCTTGATAATGGTGAACTTATATGCTCATATCAATACTGACAAATCAGTATAAAAGGACTGCCTATGTCCACCTGGGTGAGGGAAAAAGGAGACCTTTGTCTGGCAAATGACAATTCTGACCAGTACTTAGACTAGTTAGCCAAGTGAAACATTCGCAAGAGCACGCAAAAGTGTGGTCAGCACACAACTTATGTAGACTAAGGGTAAAGTAATGAATTGCAAAGACATCCCTAGTGAAACGTTTGGCTCCCAGTATAACCCATTGCTGGCCATAATCAACTTCAAGAAATCATAATAGAAGGTTCTAAGGCCAACAAAGGCTGGTATGAAGACTTGTAAGTTGAGGGAAGTGAAAACAAGGTATTTTTCTTGCAACTCAAGAAGAAGAGAAAATAGAAGGCAGCAAAATGAATGTCAGTGTCTCAAAATGGTATATGTGAGAATGACAGAAGTGATATGCTACCAAGCCAAGTATGGAAATAAGGTGCATAAAAATGTGAACCACAGACTACATTGCAATGCATTGCTACTCAACTGACAGGCTAAAAATTGGCACTAGGAGATTTGGTTATATTGCATTATGTCACCAAAAATACAGCATCCTCCTGCACCAGTAACAGGGTCTCCTACACAAAGCAGGAAAAATATTACATTGTCTTGATAATGGTGAACTTATATGCTCATATAAGTACTGACAAATCATTATAAAAGGACTGCCAAGGTCCACCTGGGTGGGAGAAAAAGGAATAATGAAGGATAGTATTCCAGACATTTGTCTGGCAAATTACTTAATTCTGAACAGTTCTTGGTTAGCCAAGAGAAATATGTGCAAGAGCACATACAAGAGTGGTCAGCATACAACTTATGTAGACTGAGGGTTAAGTAATGAATTGCAAAGACATCCCTAATGAAAAGTTTGACCCCCAGCATAACCCACTGCTGGCCATAATCAAGTTCAAGAAATCATAATAGAAGGTTCTAAGGTCTAAGGTCAACAAAGGCTGGTATGAAGACTTGTAAGTTGAGCGAAGTGAAAACAAGGTAGTTTTCTTGCACCTCATGAAGAAGAGAAAATAGACGGCACCAAAATGAATGTCAGTGCCTCAAAACAGTATATTTGAGGATGACAGAACTGATATGCTGCCAAGCCAAGTATGGAAATAAGGTGCATAAGACAGGTGGTGGTAGAATGCAGACATCTGTGAAGTTATCAAAAGGAAGAAGGATGTCAGGAGGATATGGATGGTATTAAAGATGAACCAGGCTAAAAAGGAATAATGATGGGTTAACAGAGGCAAAGAGAATAGTCACAGCAGCAGCAAAAAAAAAAAAAACTCTACCAGCTTCTGGAAAGTGGCTCAACAGATGAGACAAAGAAAGAAGCTGTATCAGATTGCAAAGCTACAACAATAAGATAAAGAAGAAAGTCATCAGATGAAACTAATTCATAAGGGATGCCAGCAATGATCCACTCACCAGTCCAGGGGATATCAAAGGTAGATAGGAGCACTTCAAAAAGCATTTGAATAAAGAGAAGTCCACAAAAGCTGCACTCCCCCATGTACAGCCTGCAATGAAGTAGGATAATCCACACTAAATGCATTGAAGCAAGCAGCAAGTTCAGATGATATGATTAAGATGGTCATTGAGTTACGGAAGAGATGGCTCCTGGAGGTGCTCATTACAGTCAAGAGATGGACAGATTGTATAAGTGAAGATCTGCTACATTCAGGCATGACAGTCAATGAATGCAGGAGAATAATTTTAATTAAGAGAGGTGACAATAGTTGAAATGACACCCAGCCCACATGTAAAAATGGAAAAAAGGAGGGCTGATTATGATGTTGATGATGATATAGTGGGTTATAAAAATGATTTCTTTTTTAAAGCATCTTTTTTGAACAAACAAGAAACTCACATTAAACATACAGAGACATACATATCTAGTTCATAATACACCAAAGTTACACAGCCAACCACCATTAAAAGATAACTGTACATTTATGAATAATTAAAAGTTATTTTACAACAGAATGAGAAAATATCAAAAACTCATTTAGGGCTTTATAAAATGTATATTGCGCAATAATTCCCTCTTGGTCACAATATGTAAACAGAAAATCAAGACGGCCAATATGTTTTTTGTAAACAAGACAGCAGGCTCCACTTAGCAGCTCTATAAAATTTGTGCTGAGTTTTATTGTTTTAGTCAGTTCACTATCAATGGAATGTTTTTACTAATAGCCAACATCTATGAGTATTACCATCATCTAACAGAGAAACATAACATTCATTTTTTGACATGAGCTAAAGCAGACTAGAAAAATACTTCATTAGACACATTAATTCTAACTCTGAATAAAACAGAAAGCAATCCATTGAGGCTAGAAAATACTATGGTTCTCAACTTTGTAAGTCGCATCATGTCAGATTCTGTCTTGAATATATTCATAACAGTGAATGCTTCAAATATCAAAGAAGAAAAGATCAACCACAAAAAGACAAAATATGCTATGTGGTACCAGCTTTTTAGCAGCACTAAAAAGCTGGTAGTGTGCTTTGCAAGATTTCTGTACAGTAGGGACTGTTTTTTTTTCCTGTTCCCCCACTATAGTGTGTTCTAGGAGATGGTACATATAATTAGTAGAGGCTGCCCCCTGCAAAAAGGGTCTATATTAGAACAACGAACGTTCAAAATTTTGACTGTTCTATTATCGATCCGTTTTCAGCGAATGCTGAAAATATCGAAGAAACAGAAAACCGAATATTTTCCTAGGGAAAGAATTTGGTTGTCTGTTTCTGTTGCTTTGGTATTTTCATCACTGTGGTGGAAAGTTACGGGTCGGGTACAGGTAAGTGTGCGATTGTGTGGATGTGAGGGTTAGTGTGGGTTAGGTGAGTTAGGGTTAGGGCGTGGGTCAGGTAAGTGTGCGATTGTGTGGACGTGAGGGTTAGGGTGCGGTAGGTGAGTTACGGTTAGGGCGCGGGTGAGGTGACTGTGCGACAGTGACGGACCTTAGGGTTAGGGTTTGGGTTAAGGTAAGTTGATAGTTAGTGGTGTATGTATAGTTTAGTGTAGGGTTAGGTGTAAGAGTTTAGGTGTATGTGTGTGGATTGCTGTTTGTTTGGTGCGTTTGTGTTGTGTGTATGTGTTTTGAAACAGTGAACTTTTTCCCTAGGAAAAAAATTGCTGTTCTGTATGTTCGATGTTTTAAATTTTCGATTCATAGGGTTCGATATTAGAACACTCAAAATTTTGAACGTTCGGTGTTCTAATATAGACCCTGCAAAAATACTGGTTGCAGTGCTGTCGATGTTTCATAGTTTGAACTTCTGCGGTCAGATTTTGTGCACCAATATTTAAAGCATTCACTGTTATGAATATATTCCTTTGTCCCATATATAAAGTCCACAACAGACAAAGTTACTCTTTCTGAACTGAGGGACATTCTAAGTTCATGCTATCTAAGATCCCAAATCTTTCTTCTCATACTCCCAGTGGAACTGGAGAATGGTAAATGAATAGGTAACATCTCAAGTCAGGCACACAGAACAGAAGGATTACTAAAGCATGACTATATCATGCAGTTGCAGCAACATTTGACATCTTACAAAATCTATTAGTTTTAGGTCTCCAGTATCATCTTAGAAGATCTATCAGTTTTAGGTCTCCAGTAACATCTTACAAGATCTAGTCGTCTTAGTTCTCCAATAACATCTTACAAGATCTAACAGTCTTAGGTCTCCAATAACACCTTACAAGACCTGGCAGTCTTAGGTCTCCAATAACATCTTACAAGATCTAGCAGTCTTAGGTATCCAATAACATCTTACAAGAGCTGGCAGTCTTAGGCCTCCAATAACATCTTACAAGATCTAACAGTCTTAGGTCTCCAATAACCTCCAGTGGGAGGTTGGCATAGTGGTTAAGGTGTTTGGCTTAGACACTTAAAATAGAGTGTTTGATTCTCACTTGGAATTAATTGGGTAGGCTTAAAATTTGCCCACAAGGGCAGTTATCCTAGTATGATCATATGAACCCTATATATAACATCTTACAAAACCTGGCAGTCTTAGATCTCCAGTGTAAGTAGTGCTTATTAACTTTTTTTTCTTGATGGGCATGTGAATTCCCAGCTTGGGCCATGATATGCCCAGAAAAAAGTACTGGTAAATGGAACACCTTTAAAGTAGAAATACTAGCCTAAAAGGGTAGACCAATATTGGAAGTCAACCTATATTGTGTGGATGAAACTTTGTTCTTGCTCACTCCTTGCATTCCATATTTTGTAGACAAATGTGTTTCCAATTTTTTCTTTCTAGCCCGACTTTGTAAGGGAGTGACATTCAAATGTAGTAAGGGCCCAGAAAATGAACTGTTTAAATTCCTAAGTATGTATGATATGAGCTCCATTTCAGTGCTCAACTCAGTATAAGTGACCTAAAGACCATGGCCTTCAATTTCAATGGCAAGAACACTGTCTTGTCCTAACTAGCCTTTACACTAGGTGCTTTATCAGAGATTATTAGACTTATCAAATACCTCAAGAACTTCATGTAAATAACAGACAGATCAAGATAGCTGTGCAATATAATCATCTGCATAGTATGTGTCAGTCACTGCCTCATAGCCTCCTGTCCTAGAAAGAGGACATTCCAGTCTCAGTAGTGTTACTAAATAATATATGTTGAGTAGTTCAACACAGAAGAAATAGCGTACATAAGAGGGGCACTTGCCATTGCACTTTTCTTTAAAACAGACATGTCATTAATTGATACATAGGTTGAGTATAATAAACATTGACATACCTTAAAAAAGTCCCATGAAATTCCATAAGAATGTAATTTTGTACAAATAAAATCCTAGCAAGTGGGATTGTGAATACCAGCAAAGTGGAGGGTTTTATTTTACTGCTTTCTTGGTCTCTCAAGCTAATAATTAAATATTTCTACAACTATGTGGATATTAAGGATCTTTAACTGCTTTGGAAAAGGTAACAGTTGAAGCTGAATGGACAGAAGAATGTCATGATTCCTTAATTATAGCTTCATCAAACAATTTAAGAAGGCATTTCCCTAATTATTGCTTTAAATATTTGTAAGCATCTATAGGAATGCCATCAAGACCATGGACTTATCCTAACATAAGGAAGTCACTGACTTGATATAGCTTTACCTCCATGGTAGGTATGGTCAGCCATTTAGGCCACTCAGTGTTAGCTAATAAGGACTTGCCAACCAACAGTTGCCTTCCTAAATAATATGAAAATAACTGTTTGCAAAAGAATATGTGATATTATTAAAACATTGGGGAATATTTAGACTGATCTTATAAATCTCAAAAAAGTGTGTTCTGGGAGCATCTCTTTCAGGAGACTAGCTAGGACCTTATGTGATTTTAAGTTGTATTCCCAAAAATCTTCCTAAAGCTCTTCTCTTGTTTATCAGCTGAAGCTTGCTGTAAAAAACAGATTATTTTCTGACTGACTGTAACTGTACATTAGGTCCTTGCACCATCATATTCCCTCTTGTACTTCCTTTTTAAGACATTAACCTTAGACTCAAGCACTGTCTTCTTTTAGTCATGGTGAAGCCTCTGTCTACCTTTCCCAGTGATGTGATCTTTAAAAAGATATTTTAATGTCTCCCATTTAGCTAACATCAAAGCATGTGACTCTTTTAGCTAACCCTAAGGCATAGAGGGATGAAGCCCTTACTGTGCCATAGAAGACCAATTTGCTTTGCACCACAAGAACTGGGGTGATATGCTGTGGAATGAGGAAGTGAGTGGTGACTGTTATAAGACACATTATGGGGGTAGTAAGAAGGTTGCACCCATTGACCATGAGCCTTGGAAACACATATTACCACATGGGCACACACAGATCAACCCCACATTCGTGTGTGTGTGTGTGTGTGTGTGGGTGGAGTGTGTGTGGGGGGTGTCTGGGTGTGTGTGTGTGTGTGTGGAGGTATTAAAACTTTCCCAAGACTCGGAAGGAATGTGGAGCTGGTCTTGTCTAGGAGATGCAATAGTTGGCTTCATCCCTATAACTTGATTTGCATTGCTGAAGGAATGAATGTGCCAGCTGAACTTTCTGTGCAGGAATGAATGGGCAGCGAGGATATGCATAACCTGGGTGACATAACACTCACCTCTACAGAATGAACAGCCAGACTATGTTCTGACATTAAAGCCATCAGTCATAGTCTGGTGGAAGTGGGGACAAGTACTTTCTTAAGTACTGTCCATAAATTTATAATCCAGCTGCTCAGATGATTAATATCCCCATTCCTCTTTATTAGTAAGGTATCCAGTGTCTATTGCACTTTCATATCTGACAAATGTATTTTGTTGAGGTAATTAATATTTTTGTAAGATAACAGAGTTGAGGTAATATTTTCTTTCTCAGCAACATTTAGCAATAGTGATCTTCTCATGAAAAAGTGAATACAGCAAAAAAAAATAAAATCCCTTTTCTAAGGGTGTCTTATATGCCAGCAATCAATAAATGACAGGTTTTTCTGGAGTTAAAGCAGTGAGACCATATGTCCATGCAGTTGTGCCTCTCATGTATGATCTTGTTGAAAATGAATCACAAAACCAATATTAAAATCTTTTCCATTTACAAGTGGATTGTGCCCATCTCAGGTGATATCTATATTTACTTCAAAGCACCCAAACAACATGGGATTGCCTGAATCCTCTGAGGTACTGGAGGAAGAAGTAAATGGACCCAGAGAAGGAGATTTTGAGTCTTTAGATTTTGGCGATTTAGTTCAAGATAAGTCTCTAAGAATGCGAATAGAAGCAATCCCATTAGTATTATTTATTTTTTTCTTTCAACAAGTGCCCTGGGGATAAACCCATGACAGATTGCACAGTCTTCCTGTAAATGAAAATGACCAAGGCAATATACACACAAAGTGTAGGCATCGGATACAGGAGTTTTATGCCCACACTTGAAACATTTTTTGAACCCAGCTGGGCCTTTCTCTGCCATAGTTAGAAGACGCAAAAGATAGTATATACATTATCAAACAAAAAACAGCACTTATAAATTAAACTTTTGTGTTTTTTTAAGAATAAAAAAACAAAAGTATTACCAACAATGGTATTAAAAAATCTACAGCAGCAAGGGAAAGGAATACTAGCAATATTATTCACTGAGCAAAATGTACAGAATTAAGAAAAAAATTAAATAAAGATAATATTAATAAAGGTGAAAAAGATAAGGGTTAGAAAGGATCTGAGAAAAGTAAGGTTTTAACTTACAAGAACCACAAAATCAGTAAATTGAACACATCTGCTTGAGAGCAGTGGTAACTATATCTTTTGCATAAAGCAGCAAACAAGATCTGAGGTACCTGGGTTTGATGCATTATGGGTAATGGAGAAGCTCGAGAGTTTTTGGTTGCCACGAGCTTTAGCAACAGCTGAGTCGGATCCAAGGGATCGGATCTGACCCGATTACTTCATGATAGAATGAAAATTGACAACATCAATTCACTAAATGCTAAATAAATGTGTTTTAGTAAACCCTGAATGCAGATGAGTTATTAGGTTCAGGAATTCAGGTTTTTGTAAAGAAAGTCATAGTGAGATAGTCAGATTTAACAAGGTGTGAGATAATAGGTGGGGTAGTGCAATGGGGAAACATTTTGAGAACAATATCAAAAAGATTAACACCTCTGGTTGATAAGAAATAACTTAATTAAATGTGTTGGCATTTACAAAGTCCAGAAATCTGTAGGCATATCTGCTGTTTTTAGCATAAATTTGCCACTTTATGTTGAAGTCATTCATAAAAAATATATTCCATTTAATGGGTAACCTTTCAAAGTGTTAATGTATACTGCATGCACTGAATGGGTCATAGACAGGATTATATAACTTTCTATAATGTGATAATTTTATTTAGTGTAACTAGAGTGTCAACCAGTTTAAGATGTGTATAATTTGGAATCCGGTGAGAGACAATGTAAATAGATTTCAGCCTCTTAGTTCTACAAATCTGAACAAAGCTTAACAAAATCGGGGACAAAGGCCCAAAAATAGGGACAGATTTTAAATATTGCTTATATATAGGAAGTTGACAGTATAACAAGATTTGTGTTAACATGCATTTTTCTGAAGGATTTTCTGAAACTCAAATGTATATCATTATTTAGTGGCTTCAATCATCAGATCATCACAGTGATTTGTCAAAAAATCACAAATTGTATGATGAACAGATGAAACATATGAGGGAAAAATCTAGACATTCTGTGAAAATCTGGAGAGTTAAAAGGTATGATAATTGGGTTAAGATTAAATATCAAAACTCCTCCACAGTTGCAGATGGATTCAAATGTATTAAAGGAATTGTTCTCTAGACGTGAGAGGTTGCTGCCACCACACTAGAGCCAGGTTTCTGCAATAACACAAGATGTCTGCAATGGCACAGTGTCATTTTCTTTAGTGATTTCCTCACTGACAAGTGTTTCAACATCTTCAACATTTTTTCTGCAGTTCCTATGTCAGCATAACCTAGAATTTCCACAGATTTTTTCAGTTTCATATTTTTCAGTCTCTACACAGAAATACACTTTTTATTTTATTTTATATCATTTATTTGTTCAGCTCTTTATTTATTATTTATTTACTTATATATTTACTTACGTATTTATTTGTAACTGTGGGTGCTTTAAATGACTCCTTATGGTCATAATATTCACCTTAAATTAGACTTCATCCTCAGATTATGTAACAATTTTCAGCCATTGGGGGATTTGCTGGAGGAATCTCACACTGAAGATAAAATAGATTTTACTATGCAGGTCCCACTTGTAAGTGATGAGTGAAGTAGAAAAATAACAGGATTGGGTGACGTTCTTAAATTCATGTGTGTAAATGAAAGGGAGCTGCCATCTTGATTGCACTGTAAATATTTCTTGGCAGTGTCCTTTTATGAGTATTATTTTTGCTTTTTACATGTGTCTTGGGGGCTTTCTTGGGGTTATTCTCTCTTTAGTCCTAGAGCAGAGAGCATACATAGCAACCTCTTAGAGTAAGAAATCTGAACAAATCCATAAATAAAAGTGGGACACAGGCCCAAAAATAGGGACAAGATTTCAATATTGTTCTTACAAACTTAGAAAGTTGATAGAATAGCAGGTTTTGCATTAGCATGAATTTTCTAAAGGGTATGAAGTCTGAAGCTCAAATGTCTGTCATTATTTTTTAACTTTATTCTTTAATGATTTGCCACTAATTTTCCAAAAATAAAACACAATTTTAAGAAAAACGGACCAAAAATATGAGTCAAAAATCTGGACATTCTGCGAAAATCTGTTCAGTTGAGAGGTATGGGAGGTATGTTTTTAGTTTGGGACATATTGTGTTTCAAATGATAGTGAGTGTAGTCAAGTTTATTATTGCTTACATATGTCATTCAGGTTAGTGTTTGTCATTCCTGTGCAATTATTTTAGATTTAAGCAGGCAATGGCAATGGAAAAATTAGTTGTTTTATAGCCTTAACTGCACTTAGCCTCTCACATGTTCTATCCCACACAGAGGCAAAGTGCAGTGGTTTAGGAGACTCATTATCTTCTGCTTATGAAGAGTCTTAATTACTGCAGATACTACTACAACTTGTCTAAACAGTACTTTGGCAATGGTTTTCAATAGTGGATGAATGTTAACATTTTTCTATGACAAACTTAATTTTGCAGGGTAGCGCCTATCTCCCCTCTGTCACTTACGTATGGCATGGTTTCACTTATATTTAGTAGTAACATTTTCATTTTAGAGTATTACCTGTTTGGCAATATCACTTGAAGAGGTGGGTCAGACTGTACTTTCCTCTAAAGCTCTTTCATTTAGAAGTTTATATATTAGATCGTAGAGTTGGAGAAATTCCTAAGAGTGGTGATTTAATGTGGTTTTCCATTAAGGCTCTTAGATTGGTCAGTAATTCAACAGATACTACAAATTACCCATGTGCTTGAGTGTTTTTTTTTTTTTTGTCAATACAGTGTTGTACTAACAGATGACTGTGTACTACACCAATGATTATTTTGTTATGTTGCTTATGACAGTTTGAGGAATCTGTTTACATCTCATAAAATCTGCATTAAGTTGAAGTACTTTGCTAATTCTTTTCTCTAATGATTGTGTAATTGGTGTGCACACTGTGTGTTTTTTACATTTGTCATTCTTAGAATTATTCATTTCTTCCTTTATATTTTAGTATACTTTAACTCTGATATTAATACAGCAGCTCTCATGTAGTGCTATAAAAATGTTTGCTTCTCTTCTAATTGAATCAGTAATAGAATTTTCCTTCAATTATTTGATTTTTCTATATAGGTGAGGCTGGTGTTGCTTTATCTGTTTATTGCCTTTTCCATCTATGGCTTTGAGTTCCCCTTAGGCTATAAGCTATCAAAATCTTTCTGTTTTGTTTGGCAATTGTGAGAGATCAATTAAATATCTGTTTCTAGTGACTGTGTTTACTACTTGTTGAACTGTATGAATTACTCACAGAAATATATCAATATTAATATACTGTTATTGACAATGAACTTTGCACATCTTTTGCAGTACATTAGCATGACCCCTGCAAATAATTACTTCGGATGTAAGAAGAATATTACATCCATTTTCTCAGTATCCTTTCTTAAATCTCAGTTTGTATATCCACAGGTGCCTGTCTTCAAAAGTAACACAAACACTTCACTTCTAGAGCCTGTTCCCACCATCATATATTTTCTAGATCTTGGCTCCTACACTGTTCTCCCTGTCTCCCTCACTTATTTTGTTTCTACTCAGTACAGTCTACCTTACTCACTAACTACATTATTTAGCATCCTCTTTTTCAATTAATCTAGATTAGCAAGTTACAACTTTGAACAGGGGGCTCAGTAAAAGAATTAATTATAGGCTTCCCACATTACACCTAATTAATGAATGAATGACTGTTTTTTTTTACTGGCTTGGTCATTTTAAAACACCATTGACATCATTTGAGTAGTTAACTGTGTATTTGGCAAGGATTCCATATTCAATATTTTTATGACACAGAAGCATGGTAAATCTAGTAACAATATGAAGGCCTAATCAGGACTCCCATGGGATATGGCTGGCTCTTCCACACAAAGCATGAAGAAATCTACTTTACTGAGATCTCCTGTGTAGGAAAAAATACTGAGCTTATTATCACCAGGTGCAAAAACCTCCTTAGATTTATAATAATCCAAAGAGCAACCATCAGTTTTGCCTAATAACTGCTCAATATAAAGTATGGCATCTCTTTCAGCTGTGGAATGAAAGGACTTAATATTTTGTATTAAATATTTCTTCAATAACATTGGTAGTTTTTTTATAGGTCATTTTAGCAACTGAATTTACATTTGACTTTTATTTGTTACCCCTTAGATCTAATTATGATGGAGCTCCAAAATATTAACTTGGTTCTTACCTCTTATATCAAGAGGCTATGTAAGGTGAAAGGGATGGTTATCTCTCACTCTGACAATTTGCTGAGTGCAGATAACTCACTGATGTCAGTGGATTTTTGTTTGTCAGCAGTAGTGGCATCTCTTGATTTGCTGGAGAGTTGAGTGGCAGACTAGTAGGAAAGGGATTGAAAGAAGAATATTTGTATATATGGTATTCCAGAAAATGAGGAGAATATGGTCTGCCTTGCTTATGTCCACTCACTTCTGAAATAATTTACTGACATATGTCTGATGGAAGTCAGCACTTAGAGGGCATATTGTGCATTTTACCTCAGGCATTGAGATCACTTATGCCATGTCTACTTTTGGTAAGACTCTCTGGATAGAGTTTAAATGGATTTTGCATACATTTTTCCTCCTGGGTAAGTTTGCCAGTTAAGGAAAAACTGGGTCTGTTGTGACCATAACTTTTTTGTCAGAAACTAGGTGGAAATTATCAACTTTTATTTCAGTGATTATAATATGTCATCAGAATCAATGGAGGTTCAAACTTCTTTACCCTGTAACCTTGAAAGTTTTTTTACTGTGAGGGTTTCTTTCCTGAAGGAGGTAGAGTGGAAATAAAAAAAACTTATGATGGTTCTTAGGTGGTGCAGGATGCTGGGTCTTCATCAGCTCAATTCAGACACATTTCATGGCAGAACAACCTTTTTCTTTCTTTAGGAAGTTTATATAGGAAGCCACGGTGGTGCATCAGCAGCGTTATCACCTCACAGCAAGAGGTACTCCCGTTCGATTCTCGGCTGGAGCGTCTTCTGTGTGGAGTCTGCATGTCCTCCCCGTGTTCGAAAGACATGCGTGAATGGTCATGCCTTCGTTGAAGGTTGGGTGTCGGGCTGCCAACTCAACACTGTAAAAATCTGCTGCCAATCATTAGCAGACCGGAGTTCCACTGTGGCAAACCCTAACCGGGAAAAGCCGAAGGAAGTATATATAGGGCAGACAAGGGACTGCATCAGAGGTGACAAAGACTGTATCATCAAACATTTAGTCTGTTTCTCTGACATTATCGATATTATTTGTTCTTCCTTATGGGATTGGTATTCAATGGTTTGAGCCTAGTCTGATTAGCTTGAATTGCTTCTCTTTTGGGTTAAAGAGTTTCCAAATTGATTATTTGCTTATTTTTGATCAATGGGTAATATGTTGTGTTGGGTTAGACAGTGACTATACTTTATTGAACTGTTTGCCTGTTTTCATTATTATACTGATCCTTGGCAGCACTGAATTACTATGTGAATTGGAATTATTGTCATCTTGAATTAAGACTGATACATGCAACTGTTGAAATGCCAGTTGCTCCTTGGTCCCCACTGGTTTTCCAGTTGAGCAAACTATGGGAAGGAATTATGGCTCACTGTACCCTGCTTCATCATGAAGGATTAAATATAAGCTTTATGTGGCCAGTTTTTGAACTTGGAATACCGATACATTTATTTCTTCATTGTTTTTATTTCCACAAAGCAGAAGACTTGCTCAAAAATGTATGTCTTATTTTGCCCATAGTGTGAAATTATCAGGGGAAATCTTACAACCTTTTACTTTAATTTTCCTAGAGATATGTTGGTATGGACTAATCTAATTATAATAAAGTGTCTCAACTGAATGATCTCTCTCAATTGTTATTGCAATATGCTCAAATTAATTTGAATATGATAAGCTAGAGGTGGCCATGGTGGGAGTATATTCTGCATTTGTTTGTAGAGATGTTTGTTTTTTCTCCTCATTGTATACTTTTGGCCTCCAAACACTAGTCCTGATTCTCCCATTCTAAAAGAAGTACTGTGTCTTCTCCTTAGGAGTGTAGTTTAGTTATTTCTTTCTAAGCAGTAGTACTGTTGAATATTTGCATTTGGCTTATAGGTTTGGGCTGAGGTTTGGGAAAATTGTACTTTGAACTCTTGGCTGAGTGATTTGCCTTATCTGTGGTCAGCTATTTCCTGAAGTGAGCAGGGATGTTAAAGTGTTCCATAGGATGAAGATATCCCCTCTTTAGGGTACAACCATAGAATTGAGGAGGTTTTGGCTTAGCAGAAAGTTGCCTCTCTGTCAATGCATTAGCAGTTGCCAATGAATAGGCCAGTAACGAGGAAAGACGTTTTTCTTGCACTTAGTGAACAGATAAAAGGGAAAACTTCCAGATTGAATGGAATGTCAAAGTTTCTGTGGTGGATAGGGATAAATTTATACATAATATCACTAGGAAAGTGAGCAATGTCTTGACTAGTGGTGTTCCCACTCTTTCCTGGAAGATAGTTGCAGTGTTGCTTATATTGAAGTCTGAAAAGTATCGATTACTTGTAGGAATTTATAGGTCTATTTCAATCCTAAATCATGGCTAGAAACTCTTTATAGTTATTATTGCGAGGAGCGTGGTGATTATTGTGAGGAGTGTGGTGCCCCTTATCTCTTGATTAGTTCATTAGGACCAAACAGGTCTTGTAATGTGCAAGAAAATATTTGACAACATAATTAAAATCTCCCTTATATTAAAGTTGGCAACAGGTTAGTTAAGACTGTATTGCCTGCAAGTTTTTATGTAACATAGACATTTGACAGAGGCACCTGGGACATTTTTTTAATGTCTAACAATTTTGTGTTTCCTTGTTAAGTTGGTTACTTACTTGAGAAGACTGTATATGAAGTCATTGGATTGCATAAAAAATGTTCTAGATTGTCTTGTACTACCAAGCTGTTTCATGGAACCAGACAGGGGTGCTTCCTTTCATCATTGTTCCTTGCTCAATATATTTAGCCTATGGCAGCCAGAATAAGAAACATTTCTTCAAGGAGTGTGGCATAAGTAGGCATCAGCAAAACCTCTCATTGTATGTAAATGATTTGTTTTTGGTGGACCCAGCGTTGGAGCTTTCATTGCTCCTGAGGGAGTTGAAGGGAACTGGGGACATGATAGGCTATGGGTAGAATACTGGAAAATATAGGTGGCCAGAGATTTTTACCAAACATCCACCCATTCATAGCAAAAATCAACAAGATAACTCACTGAGACCTAATGTTTGACCCTTCTTTGATTACATCATTGGGAAAAGTATGAGACTGTAAATAAGGTAAAAATTATTTTAGTGCATATGTTTAAATTTTTATCAAAAGGTTCAAGCTGTTTCTTGGTTTGTCCTCCAACTGGTGATTCATGCATCACAGGAGATTCCCATTTCCCTGTCCAATCATTTTTTTGAATTTTTTAAGGAGGATCATTATAAATGTTCTGTGGAATGGAGATAAATACCATCTTCAGTGGCAGTTGATTACTTTTCTTTCCACTATGAGAGTGGTTAGTCTTCCTAATTTTGACTTGCATAGCAAAGCTGGTAAACATAAATTACTTCAAAGATTGCTGAATTCAAGTATTTCCTTTATTTGGAAATTGACTCTGTTGAGAGTAAAGATGGGTTTTTAAATTGGGCTAAGGGGTGCCCTAAGGCCTTCCTGGCACACTACAGGAGCAGCTGTTTGGAGTTATTGATTTAGTGTTTGAGATGATTGTGGGCACCAGAAATGAGCACTGGTTAGATTATTTGATTATGATCTAAGTTAAAGAAGGTTAGGATATACACTAACATTCTGTTCTTAAGTTTGTTGTTAAAATTCTTATTCTTAAAATCTTGGAACAGAAAATCAAGGGAAATGATTTGATTAATTGACATGACCTTACTAGTGTCTTTGTAGACAGTTGGGAGAGGGAGTCTCTTTCAACACTTTGTTGGAGAAGCTGAAAACCTTAAAGGATGATTTGTCCCACTGGGTGCAGTGGTGGTCTGATATGAGGGTGGGTTCTATTGCTACCCAGGGAATGATTTATGACCTCTGTTGGACTCCAGTGGGGACTGAGATGCAAGTTATATATTAGTATAAGATGTTACGGGAAAGAGAGTTAAGAATTTAGATTTTTCAGGTGAGCTGTCAAGAACTTCTGTTAATTCTAAGGTATTCTTCCAGATCTAGAAGTTATGATTTCTTTCAATGGCAGTGCTTAATAAATATTTTTATACTCCCAACAGCCAGTCTTATTTTTTCCATACATATCTCTTTTATGGTGGTGGTGTGAGAGCTGTAGGGTTGAGGACTGGGTTTGCATATTTTACATAAAGGGACGAAATTCAACAGTGCTGTGGAAATCTTTGGCCTATTAAGATATATATTTTCCTCTTCTTTTTTTCTGATTGGGTTTTATCAGCTCTAAGCTTGGAAAAGCAGAAAAGGAATTGACTTACTCTATTGCTAATGGTGGGAGAGAATGTCCTCACTAGGTCTGGTTGTAGTTTTGGTCAGACCATCTTCACTGTCTTTTTGCAGCTTGCCTGTCTGTTGTGTCCATTTGTTATAAGTTCTAACCATGGTAACTACCAAGAAAAGACTATAACATGGATATTGAACCCAGTAACATCTGGGTTAAGATTATTTCTCTGGAAGCAGCTTGGGATTAATGTTATTATTTTGCACATCTTGGATGACTGTTGGGTCTAGTTGCTAAATGTTCTCTCCATGGTATCTACCAAGAGAAGAATACGGTAAGGGCATGGAGCTCAGCAACATCTGACTAAAGTTACTTCACAGGAAGCAGCTTGAGATTAATGCTATTACATTGCTTCTAGAGACAGAAGGAGCTAAGGATAATTGATTCCTAGCTATGCAACTATGTTGAGACCAACACTATCACCACCACTACTACAGAGATTGCACCTGCAGTAATCACCTCCAAATCTCATAGATGCTAATTACCCTGTGATGTCCCCACTCTGGGGCAGTAATCAAGGAGCCTGACACTGGAGTGGGACATTCACTTGGAACAAAAATGGATACACTCAGTATTTCCAGATGCATTTCTCTGCATCAAGCACAATTTCCCTTAAGTGCATACAGGGAACACACTCAGTCCGAGCTCTGGATTTCTCTCTCTGTCTCAATCCAGGTCCCCAGTAAGACTCCATACTGGGACATCAATAGAGTTGAGTCCACATCTGAGTGTCTAAGCCAAGTCCTGCAGCACTATCTCTGTGAAAATAGTGCTTTGTGTCCCTGCTCCAAGCAGCTGACACATACACTCTTTGAGATTTGATTTTCACACACACACACACACACACACACACACACACACACACACACACACACACACACACACACACACACCTACCCTGGCACAGATTTGCTAGCTATGCCCACTCTGCCCAGAATATAAGGTAGTTACTTCCACCAGACATTCCACAGCCAGCTACTCTAAGGCTCTTACAAAGAGTACCCAATTATACTGTGTACAATTAATACTAATACAAATGGTAGTCTGAGCAACAACAAGGCTTTCAGGTATGGCCAGAGCTGTCACAAAACATATATAAGTACTCTTAGAGATTAAAATATTCTCTAAAATACCAGCCACAATTTAAAGTTTAAATATATTTAATAATAAATAGGAGAACAATGTGAAAGTACTAAATATCTATTTACAGTAAATGCCAGAGTTTCAATCACAGGAAATATTAAAAATAACACATATGAATAGATTCACACAGATACAGAAAAACAGTACTTAACTAATCTCACTATATTTTCCTGACTGATCTAAAGAATTGCTATTCCCTGGTCACTTACTAGAGCAAGGCAAGATGAAGTATGTGAGGGACCCTTCTCTATCAGGTCCCAAAAATAGACTTTTCTAAGACCCCATTCCCACCCAGCATCAAAACACCATTTTAGTTATGGACTACAGAATGACATCACACACATCTGGCCATCTGACTCCCAGCTTCCATGCCTCCCCCATTGCAAGAAAGCACCAGGATCCAACACAGATGTGTCAACAACACAGGGACACAGAACCTTGCCTAGATCCGCTCAGCCCCTGGAAGCCACAAAGCAATCCCAAACCTCCACCCCTCCAGAGTTGCAACCAGTTCACTGATAAAGACAGCACAGAAGGTTTCCTGGTGCTTGTTTTCTCAGACATTCTGTCTCTAGCTGCAATCTGGACTGTAAGACACAATCTCCATGGCCCAAATTAAGTAACTTAATTTCTTACTATTTTTCAAAGCTAGCTGGGACTGAGCCCAACCTCCTCCCCTCCAGTACCCCTTGCTAAAGCATATACATTTAATCAGCTACAATACAGTCAGGACCCACTGGTGGCATACTTTAAACACAAGCAACTTTAAAAACACATATTTCAACACAAGCATCTGCACAAATCAGCCTGACATACAAATGACATAATTCTTCACAAAATTCCTGCCATCTGCACTGGCACATGCCATACATCCACTGCCCCACCTCTTCTGGCATAGCCAGCAAAACCCCACATCAACACCCCCCCCCCCACACACACACACACACACACACACACACACACACACACACACACACACACACACACTCATACACCCACATGTCCACATTAGTAAGCACCTGGAACCATGGATTTGCACTTTCCAGCTGAATCTGTAGCCAGCTTGGTTAAAATAGGCATATTAAGTCAATGTAACAATTGTTTCATGTTTACTGACAATAACCAGCTTCTTGAACTGACTGACACAGTATGTGAGATATGGAGTTATTTAATGCTACTGGGGGCAAAGTTCTCACATGAAGACACTACAGATAATACGCTGATTGACAGTATCACACAACATCACACTTAACCTATCAAACATAGATCAGACCAAAAACATAGACCTACATATGATGAGGTTCTTAAGAGTAACCTAACTAAACCACAAAGGCCTCCCAAATGTAACATAAGAAACAAGTATTTTCAGCAGCTCCATAAGCACAAAACACTGGCAGTACCCACAATACAACATGCATCTTAAAGTCAGTGTTTCAGTCCTAAAATCCATAAGTTAAACCTCCACAAAATCCAGCAGCACAGTCATAGTTAACTCCACTGTGAAACATAGTGATGGACCACTCAATAGGCTTTGCAAGGAAAGGGTCATGTTCAGCTTCCTATCAGGTGCCAGGATTTGCCATATCATACTGACACTCATGTCTTCTCACTACCAGTACATATATGACAGAGTCATAGAGCATGTGGGTGTGAGTGACTTCAATCATATCTTCCTCTACAGTCTGAACAGAGATGTGATGTAGCTCTTGGAATATGTGTCTTGAGTATACCTCTTTACTGTACAATGTCCTTCTTTTTGACTTAAATTATAGCTCTGACCCTCTCAGTCCCTACTAAGACGGGTGACTTTTGGAGAAAAGATGATGAATTACACTTAATACATAATGACAATAATTGGAATTATAGACTTATTTTTAGAAAATGCATATTAATTCACATTCTCTTATTCTACTAATGTCTCAAGTTAATATTGAAAAGTGTTCCTGATTGTCATTGATTATTTATGGATTTGTCTCTGATTCTTTTGAGATTTGTCCATGATTCAGATGAGAGCTGTCTGAGGCAGGTATGAGCCTAGCCTTGAACAGCATTTTAACCAAGAAGGGTGTCACAATACAAACAAAATATTATTGACTTCAACAATTGACAACTTCTAGTGTTACTCAAGGTGAGGGGGTGTTCAATATATATCAGCACTGGATGAGATGGGTGACAGTTCTGACTGCTTTTTCAGGAATGGTCTGACTCTGTCCCTGCAAGGATATTGTATATTGACTAAAACCTTGTCTATCTCCATACTGCCTTTTATAAGCAATGTCAGTCCACAGAGGCTTCCAGCATAACAAAACAAAACCTGGATAACACAACAGTATTGCTGCTCAACACTAGGAACCTTAACAAAAATCTCCATTCTCTGCTATCCATTATTAGTGTGGAAAAAGGGATATATTCTTTGTCATGGAGACCTGGTTTAAGACAATTGACAGCCCCACATCAGTACAGAGATTTATTGCCTATAACATGTTTAGACCCATGGCCCTAGATGAAGGCACTAAATGCAGGGGTGTCACTATATTTGTTAACAAAAAAAAAACACTTCACCTCCAGACTACTTAGAAAAGATAACAACCTGGATCTGCTCTGTGTCCGGCTTATCATTACAAATTCCCTTATCACATTATGGCTAACTATAGGACACCTTCTATGCCCCACTCAGTCTATAACTCCTACCTAACTAGTACAGAGATCCTACACATTAATCCAAACACAATTTTACTAAGGGACTTCAACTACCCATCCATTAATTAGAGGATTTATACATCCTCAATCATGTATGTCTAGATATTTCAAGACTTCATCAATAGAAATTCTCTTGACCAGTTAGTCTGCACCCAAAACAAGGTTGATAAAATCCTGGATTTGGTCCTCACTAACATGGGACAACTGTGCTTGCTAACTGCTTTAACTCCATTCCTAGTCAAATTGAACCACAAATCAGACAAATTTACTTTAGGACTGAAGCCAGAAGAATTTCCCAGTACCTCCATACTCAGAAAGTAAGCCAAGGGTAATCTACTGAAACTGATTTACAACCTGTCTAAATTCAATATCCACTTCCAACTTCTTGACCCCACTGCTTATGTAGAATCCTTTACTGCCAAATTCTATGCAGATGTGAGCAGATGCATAGATACAACTGTCAAGCTCCAAAGAAAACAAAATCCGAAATTTAAAAAGAAAGCCCTGTAACAGCACAGAGATATAAATAGACTCCATAACAAAAGAAGGAAGCTCATTGCAAATAACAATAAATGTAATTCTCAATATGTATATAAAAAAACCCTCCAGACCATGATCAACCAAAGCCAGATATGAGATAAAAATTGCCAAAGCCTTCGCTAAGCCTTGCTTAACTATGTTAGAAACCTTAGAAATAATGCCCAGCTCTCCATACAGATAGTCCTAAGTGATATCACATGCTTGAATCTAGAGGACATAGCTAATGTACTAGTGGCTAAATTCATAGATCTCTTAGCTGCATCTACACCTTCCCCTCCCGGATCTCTCAAGCACAAGTCTTCAATGCACTATCCAAGTCAAGAACACTGCTTCTAGGGAGCCAGATAAAATACTGGGCTGCTCACTGGCCAACCTGAAACAGAACCTGCCAGACCCCTATAGACACTGTTTTGTGTTGATACATTGTGAGTGATCAACTTACTACAGTTAGAGCTACAACCCCAGCAAAATGTTGCTAGAGTTTATATAGTGACTACAGGGAGCACTACAGCACTCAGGGCTTAGTTAAAAAAAATATATTTTTTTACTTTTATACTGTAGCACACTGCTTCTTTGCTACAGTTTAGACCAAAGACAGAGTACTGCAGAGCTCAGGTTTGACCATAAATTTAATACTGTTTTTTAAAAGCTGGTATTGAATTAAAGAGAGAACAGGATCAGCTGATCATATCCCCTCTACATTTTGCACACTAGGCAGTTGCCCCACTTGCCCCATCCTAGCTATGCTACTGTAAATATATATCACAGAATATACAACTTTTTTGGAATTGCCTTATTTTCCACATAAAGCAAAGTAGTTCTCTCACACTATTCAAACATAATCTGGGCAATTATATTAGTAATCAAAAATTCACTCTGCTTTAGCAACCTTATCCCGCATGGATAGGGGCAACATGGAAATATTTTGCTCATCATTAGGTTCTTCTTCTTCTTCATCATCATCATCATCATCATCTGCCTCCTTTTTTCATGTTTTCTATATGGGGCCTGGGTATAGTGTTAACAGTGATCATGTCTCTTGATTTAATGCCAAACTCCTACCTTCTTCGATGCTCATGTCTGACTGTTGCAGATATTCTTTCACCCAATCCATCCAACTATTTGCTGGATGTCCTGATTTCCTCTTACCTTCTTCCTGTCTGTCCCAAATCTTCTTCACCAGATTGTCGTCTTCTTTTCTGTACATGTGTTCTAACCACCATAATCTGTTCTCTGATTTTTTCTGTAATTGAAGCTACTTTGGTTTCTGCTCTTATGTCCTCATTTCTTCATCTGCCCCATGGTGTGCATCCTAACATCCTTCTCAGGCACTTCATTTCCATCACCTCTAACTTCTTCATCTGCTCTGCCTTTACTTCCCAGGTTTCTGTACCATACAGTAGTATTGGTCACACCACTGTCTTGTACATCTTACTTTTCAGCTTCTTTGGCATTCTTCTATAATATACTACACCTTAGACTCTATGCCAGCTCGCAGCAGCCCCTCTGATTCTAGGTTTGACCTCTTCATTCAGACTTCCCTTCTCCTCAACCACCCCTCTTAGACACTTGAACCTGTTTACCTGTTACACTATCTTTCCTTCTTTCTTGATTATCAGCTTCTTCTCACTTTCCCAATTTGCTGCCATTACAACTGTCTTACCTATGCTTAGTTTCATCCCATGGGCCTTCAGTTTTGCATCCCATTCTCCTATCCTTTGCTGAAGTTCTTGCACCAGACTCTGCCTTTAATGCCACATTGTCTGCATACAGCAACTTTGTTGATCTGTCCCCTCCAGTCTGTTTGCTAATGTAGTCCATCACCAGTATGAACAGCACCGGGCACGGAGCTGAATCCTTGTGTACACCCAGTCCCACTGGGAACTCATCTGTGATGCCAAAAACTGTTCATACTTGAGTCATTGGGTCTTTGTACATAACATGCATTAATTCTACCAATGTTTCTGAGACTTAGAACCACAGCAGTACTGCCCAGATCAGATTTCTTGGGACTTTGTCATATGCTTTCTCCAAGTCTGGGAATGCCCAGTTGAAACTTTTCCTCATCTCTAGCTTCTCAACTGGAAACATGGGGTCAGTTGTGCTGAATCCTGATCTGAATCTGAAATGCTTATCTCCCATCTTACATTTTACTACTTTGGATATCTGTTTATCAATCCCCCACTCCAGAACTTTCATGCAATGTGATAGGAGATTGAGGTTAAGGTCTTTGCCTCCCATGCAGATGATACAAGGTTCGATCCTGATCTCCGGCCAATGCCTGCGTGGAGTTTGCATATTCCCCTTATGTCTCTTTGGTGTTCCTTCTACCTCCAAAAAAAAAAAAAGCATGCTGAGTGTTTCCATCTCAAACTCACCAATGCATGGAGCTGTGGGCAGTAGCACAGTCTCTACAGGGTGCCCTAATGTGGGAAGAGTTGTACAGACCAACCACTTTGAGCATCTACTGTGGCGCACAGTATCTTCAAGATAGGAGAACATGAATCACTAACTGTGTGCCATGGCAGGGCTAGTCACTCAACAGTGTAAAATATGGCTCTAGGTGATTCTGTAATGTTGACTAATCAATGGATTATGAGTATTTGAAATATAAGGGCTACAAACTTCTTGGGAATAAATGGCTAGGCATCAAAAGATCCTAATGGGTCAATAGTGTTGCAACTACATATGAATCTATAAACTTATGGCAGCTTAACAGAAATGCTATTACCATTTCAGTCATCTTGAACACACTGCCCTGTGCTTAGAAAGCCAAAGCATTATGGGATACATACACTCTAAAAATGCAACCCTATATAATAGACATAATATGGCAATGGCTAAGGTACATATTCACAAGATAGTCAACTACTCTAGTAGCATATCACTTATGAGGAAAGTAAAAAATGTGACTAGATCAGTACAATGTTAAAGAATTATAATTAAAAAGCCAACTTAAAGATTATGGAACAGAAAAGTTATAAGGTAGGTGAAATGACTACTAGAACCGATTACATATTGTACAGTAGTGAGCAAGGAAAAGTGAATGGATGGACAAAATAACTGTATTTTCAAATAAAGTGATTTTTAATCAGAATTGAAGATGATTCATTATAAATATAGCATTTCTGTATGAGAATGTGTTGCAATGATTTTGTAACTTGGTAGGAAGCATATAAATGGAAACAGAAGTGGGAATATATTTATCACAGAAATAATGTAAGGGCGGATAATGAGGCAAATGCAGTGAAAAACTGAAAATGATGAATGGTTTATAGGAACTTATAAACTGGGATTGTGCTAGCTAAGAAAAGGAACTTCATAAAAAATGAGAAAATGATGAAAGAATGGATGAATAAAAAAGAGATATGTGACTAAGGATGAGAATGATGTCAGTCCTTAACTAGGAAGGTCTGTGAAGAAAGAACTGTCTAGAATGAGTGTTTAACATATGGAATGTATGTATGTAAACTACAAAAGATCAAAAGTTGCAAAAGGGTGATGAAAGCTTAGAAAAGTAGAGAGTGAGACAGATAAAAGTACAGATCCAGCCATTACTATGAATTAGCTTTTCAAAGTATCCCACATTCGTAAGGCTGAAGGGGCTTCTGGCTCTGATGTCTTAACATATCATTATGACAGATAAATAATGGCCAATTGGAGGTGCTTTTGAAAGCATTACAGGAATGATGAATGAAGAGAAGAAAAAATGTTGGCAATTATTTAAAAATTGTTGAGCTTTGTCAAACAACAGGTGCTGACTTTGAGGGAACATGGGCAAAATTCTTGGCTAGGCTTAAAAGGGCTTCCAGGCCAATAGCCTGTTATCATCCTATGAACCTATAAACCTATTGATTATAAGTCTCAGTAAGAATTTGCAATTAACTCCCAGTGATTGTATATGTCACGTAATGTGATCAAGAGTTCATAGTATAAAGAAAAGAAGTACAATTGCTAGTAATTTTTAGAAAACTAATAGATGAAATATAGAATTGTAGGAAAGGTCATTTCATAGTATACAATGGAAACAAAGGATATGATAATATTTTGCTTAGAATACTGATAAATGAAGGACTATAATTCTGGTGAAAGATTTACAGGTAAATGTAAAGTAATATTTTAATACACTATGCAAATGGATATTCTGCTGGAGGAATAAAGAAAAATAATGGAGCATGACA
>NC_056737.1:1761320145-1761515145 GCF_019279795.1 Protopterus annectens | reverse complement strand
AATAATCATACTTCCACTAACTAAAGTAAGAATCCTGCCCCTAAAAAACAACCACTTCTATCATTCACCTTTGAACTACTACCTCATACTAAAAAGAAAACAACCACCCATTTTTACCTCCACAAAGAATCAAAACTGCCTCAATGTGGAGATATCCACACCAACCCAGGTCCCACCTCTTCACCTTTACAGCCCCCAACTTCTTATAAATCATTAAATATCACAACCCTTAACCTTCAAAGTGTCAGAAACAAAATCTCAGAATTCCATACCTGGATATCTCACAACAAACCTGATATAATAGCTGCCACAGAAACCTGGTTAAAACCCTACATAAAAGACTCTGCATTCCTCCCACCAGGCTATGCTTGTTTAAGATCAGATAGACCCTGTAAAAAAAGGGGGCATTGTTGCACTACTCTATCCAATTGCCTTTACTATAGTCCCCTATAGTAATCCCATTCAACCATTTTCTAGAGCTGAAATTATCTTAGCATTCGTAAAGATGAATAACTGCAAAAATCTCTGCATTATAGCTCTGTACATCCCCCAGGAAATAACATTCTTCTCCTAGAAGAAATTCTTTCCTGGACATCAAACAATATAACAAATGAAACAATTATCCTAGGTGATGTAAATATTAACTGGGTAAATGTTTCCCATAACCATCCTTCATCTAATATCAATCTGTTTAACTATGCTCAGCTAATTACCAAGAAAAACAGATCAAACAGAAACAATGACAATGGTTTTATACTCAACTGTATTTTGGTGGCTGACCCAAATAAAATCTCAGCCACAGGCACACTACCTCACAGGATCAGTGACCATTTGCCTGCCTATATATTATGTAAAGCTACTCCTATACCAAACCAACACCAATACAAACAAGCGAGAAAGCTAACCAATTTAACCCAACAATCCTAAACAAGACTTTAAAACAAATCAATTGGAATATACTCAAAGTCCTTCCCCTTGATGAAGCTGCTGATCTCTTCAATTGAACAAATCTGAAATCTTAAACTATCCCCTTTGACAAATAAAAGAGTGAAAACTAACCATGCCATCTAGCTTACTAAATCAAATGAGCAAATTATGGGTGCTATGGACAATTCTTGGAAATTTTGGCAAAAAAATAAAAAAAAATCTTCAGCTCTCTTAAAATTTAAGGAAATCTGTACTCAAGTAAAACGCTTAGTCAATAAAGACAAAAAGGTATACTATGAGAATCTTCAAAATAACCATAAACAAAACCCAAAGAAATTCTGACACTCAATCAAATCCCTGCTAATCCCAGGTTCAAGGAGTAATCCATGTCCAGATACAGAAAAAATACAGCTGCACTTTTCAACTCATACTTTATTGACACAATAGATAATCTTACTTCCATCTTTTCTCAAACTAACTGGAATACTGACCCTCCACCTCCAAAGCAGTCCTCATGCAACAACACTACTCCTTCTATACCTAGCTTTTCCTTCTGTACTATACCTACTGCTAGCATAACAAAGCTACTTCTCAAGCTCAAACCATGCACTAACGCACCTGACAGCCTACTATCAGAATATCTTCAAATGACGACTAAAACCATAGCCTATGCCATTATCATACTTCTTAATAGATTTATCCAAGAGTCCTCTGTACCTAGTGTATGGAAAATACATACATTCTTTCACTTCACAAAGGTGGTCACAACACAGACATCCCCAATTGTCTCCCTATTGCAATTTTCTCTCCTATTTCTGAAATATTGAAAAAATGCATTCATACTCAACTATTAAATTATCTGCTTCATAATGAAATCTTTTTTCCCTTCTCAGCATGGCTTCAGGTGAGGCCTTAGTACTACTACAGCTCTTGTATCCTTCATGGATACAGTGAACTGAGCTCGGTATACAGGCAAAATTGAATCCTACTCTTTCTTGACCTCTCCAAGGCCTTTGATACAATCTTCTATTCCCACTTCTTACAAAACTCTCTAGACTAGGCATCTCAACTCCAACCCTGAACTGGTTCTCTAACTACCTTACAAATCGGCAACAATCCACAATTTGGCAGGACTTTTAACTCAACCATAGGTGTCCCCCAAGACTCCATACTTGGGCCACTTCAATTCAGTATCTTTATCCACAACTTCCACTGTACTGTAACTCAAGATACAATAATACAATATGCAGATTATTCTACGATCATCAGCACTGCAGAAATTACACAAAATGCCTTTTCATCTACCAAAACTTAGATGACCAAAAACGATCTCACACTCGGTCGTAGCAAAACTAAACTCCTTTTATTCACCCATAAAAAAAAAAACAGGATAGAATTTAATATACACTTTCAAAACAGGATCGTTATTCAAGTTATGTCCCATACAAAATTATTAGGTGTCATCATAGATGAAAACCTAACATTTGACCTGCATGTTCATAATTGTATCAAAAAAATGCACCAAAAACTGGGTACCCTCTACAGACATAAACAATACATTCACAACTCCAAAAAGCAAATCCTCACCTCTACTTTTCTTCTTCCCTTTGTCTTATATATAGTGCACATCTTCTCACCAATATCCAAACCTCTCTGAAATCTAAACTTGAGAACTGCTATAACAAAGTTGTCAAGTTTGCAACTAATGCTAAATATTCCTCCCATCATTCTGTCTCCCTACAGTTACTAAAATATCTCGAGCTCCCAAATTAACTCACATACCTGCAACTAACTACAGCACACAAAATTATTTTCAAACCAACTGACTGTCCTGCCCTTACTTCTGTACTCACTCAGTATCACCCAAATAGGCTTCTCAGATCAGAGGATCAATCCCTCTTGAAAGCTGAAAGACCAAGTCTGTCAGCAGGTCAAATAGTCTGCTATTTTTCTACCGCCAAACAATGAAACTTTCTCCTACTTCCAATAAGAACTATCAGTAATGCATCTTCCTTCAAAAAGTCTCTATGATAACATCTTTCCACTCTTTGGCACTGCACATGTTCCAGTAACACATCTCATAAAACCTGATTATGTAGTTCATTACCACTATAAATTCTTCCAGACCCTCCTAACTGATTAATTCCTAATTCCACATTGAATACTTTGTGTGTCACAGCCACCCTGGTTTTTCATTTTGTGGTAAAATAATTACAGGCTATCCTTCTAATCCTACTTTCACAAGCTTAATATCCATATTTTGATAATAAAAGCTATGTTTCTTACATCCTATTTTGCTATCATTAACTGTGACATTTCACCTTTGTACTCTATTACATTTCTCTCAATTTACTGAAATTAATTACTCTAGTTGTCTACGTCTAGCATTTTTCCAATGTTCATACATTTATTGCATTCAACTTATGTTTACTGCTGACCCATGTATTCAAGTTTGTCTCCAACATTATGTTGTAAATAATGCAATTTATCATTGTCAAACATCTTACGTTTGCTCAGCTCTCAACTTATGTATGCAATTTTGTATCTTGTATTGTATGTACTTGTTATATGTGGAGCTTTTCTCCCCATGCCTCCACTGAAAATAGGCTCACTTAGGCCCAGTGGACTTTCCTGTAAACAAATGCAAATAAATAAAATAAATAAACCAAAGACAGTAGAAATTATGGTTGTAGCAGGTGAATTGGATAATGCTACTTTGGACAGAATGCTGTAGGAAGGCAGAGTGGCTCAGCTACACTGTCATGGAGTGTAACATTTGAAACTTTTTCCCTTCTGAATTTGTGCAAACAGTGGTATAGAAACTGTGAGATGGTAGAAATATGAGTGAATGAAAGTACTATAGGTTTATGAGATGATGAAGTATATTCTGTTTTGGAGCCTGGGAACTGTGATAGAATGACTCTGGTAGTTTCCTTTCACTTAATCTGAAAGTGGATGGTACTGATAAATATCAATATGCATATGTTAGAGCTCATGGGGAAAATAGTGTGGTACAGGTAATTAAATTAAGACTAATAGTGTGGTAGAGACTAAGTTTAAAACTGATGGTAAAATGAATATATATTTTTGGGGACAGGGTAATAGACCCTTTAAGATTTAAAAGTCAAGAGGGCGGCCACGGTGGTGCAGTGGTTAACATTGCCACCTCACCTCAAGAGGTTCTCCAGTTCGATCCTTGGCTGGGGTACCTTCTGTGAGGAGTCTGCATGTCCTCCCTCTGGTTGCTTGGGTTTCCTCCGGGTGCTCCGGTTTCCTCCCAAAGACATGCTGTAGGTGGATTGGACACACTAAGCTGGCCCTAGGTGTGAATGTGTGTGTGTGCCTTCTGTGGAAGGTTGGGTGCCGGGCTGGCAACTCAACAATGTAAAACTCCACTGCCATTCATGAGTGGATGGTGATCCGCTGTGGTGACCCCTAACCAGGAAAAGCCGAAAGAAGAAGATTTAAAAGTCAAGATATTTTCTCTTTAATACACTATGGTAATGAACACTTCTATCCTATTAGTTTTGAAGTTTTTCTTTTTTTTTTTAACTGGAACCCCACATATTGCACCTTTATTCACAGGCAATATGCAGAGAAGTCCCTGTTGCACACTCAAAGCAGCATGTTCTAGAAAAAACACAAGCAATTTCCGAGTTATAGGTAATCCACAATGTGACATGGAGACAGTCTACTATCATGGCTTTACAAAGATAAGGTGATTGTAAATTACCTCACTGGAGCCAGCATGTCTCAGGTGACTAAGGCTCTCAACCCACCTCACTCAGGAAACTGTTAATTATGTCATGGTCACTCCATGCACATGTGAATGACTTGGGATTATATTAAGAGGGACTTCATTTAACTCTATTTATCCAAGGTTGGTATATAACTAGTCTAAGAAGGCATCCTAAATTTCCAGAAATTATACCGTGGTGCAAACAAAAGATAAGTGACTTCCACAATTGTCTTAGTAACTAGCATAATTCAAATGAGGGCCCTATATGTGTCAGCATGGAGGCAGATGGCTACCTGTTTCACAAGAGAAGGCCTGTACCATTCACCTCAAAGTTTTTATAAATTGGTGAAAACGTTCACACATCTCATTGTATTTTCTCTAGGCAAGGTCAACCTGCTCCTTCAATCAACTTAGCCTAACTAAACTAGAGTAGCATTTAGGTGGCACTGCTCACGGCAAGGAGTTGCAACAAAACTATCTCCAAAAGTCTTCTAAACACTAGAAAATATTGATATTGTGCTGTTGTCAAAAACACAGTTGCAATATAAGGACATCCTACCTTCCCCACAAGGATTCAATAATACTACATTTTCAAATTCTGCGCTGAATGCATCTCTGTAACATTTGGTAGTCTTCATACTTCTTTGGGAATCTATCAGTTCAGAATTATATGGCTGGGCAGTTGATTGAATTCCTCCATATCCTAATAACTTTAAAGAGTACCCCTGTCTATATGGTGGGCAACTAGAGAACACTCTCCATGTCTCTCACAACTTACAAGATATAGCTGAACTAGCCAAATGCCACAAAATTATGCTTCTTACTGAATTAAATTATCCATGCACTAATTTGACTACTTGTACTACCACAAAAATATGCTCAATGCTTCTTTAATTTTAGTCAATGCTAACTCTTTTGACCAGATTGCATGTTCCCCTACTAGAGGATCCAGTTTATTAGACCTTCTTATTATGACCCTAGCCCTTTGTGCTCTTTGCCTATAGTTATACTCTTTCTGTTTAACGCTGACTGACATGCTGTGGTACTTTAATACTTACCATTAGAGCAAGGCCCAAAGCCCTCAGTAATACTACCATGGTCAAGATCTCCCCAAGCCCAAATTACTTCAACATTATGATGACATGAGGAAGTTTAGAAGACCTTCATCAAGTAAGGACCTAATAGTAGCCATGGTTGTATTCACAGAGTTTCTATGCTCAGCTGTATAACAAGAAGAAAAAAATAGCACATCACTAGAACAGACTGAAAACACCATTCAAGCTCAGGGGGCCTAAACAAAGAACTTAGAAATAACATCAAACTTGACTGTGTGATGTGTAAACTGAAAAGAACATCTGTTGAAGACAACCACAAATTTTTCTTCGGCTAATTCCGGAGACATAGAAATAATATCCATTGCTGCACAGAACTGATGCATAATGACACTAACTCTTGTAACACTGAAGACATAGCTTGGCTATTAGCAGACTAATTTACTTTAAACTTCTTGCCCTGTATACCACCCTGCCTATGCACTCTTGACTCCCTGGTGGCTCCATACCAAAGATCTCACCTAAGAAATTAAGGCACTTGCTGATGTTAAAGGCACTAGTTCCATGGAGCCTGATAATGTACTAAGGTGCCTTCTTGCTAGTTTAAAGCATTGTCTTACTGACCCACACCATGATCTGTTTAACTTCAGCCTCTAATCTGGTTTTGTATCATAGGTATGGAGAACAGCTTGGTCACTGCTTTCACAAAGGCTTCATTACTATTTTAGGCAGATATAGATTCAAAAACCTCACAAGCCTTACTTGTTAAACAATGGAACATAAAATTATTGATCTTATAAATTCAAATATTGGAAGTCTGCAATACATTGACCCAACCTTAGCAGATTCTGTATTTAATAAAATAATACCTTTGACATGTAGCCATCCATGGAACTAATCCAACTCAAAAGACTCCAAGACTCCAGCGTTTCCTTACTAAGAAGATATTGGGTCTAACCTCCATTTTCTAGTCTGAACACCTCAAAACCCTGTCCTTCTTTTCTGTTTCCTGCAGACTTCCCACAGATGAACTCACTTTAGCATATAAGGCCTCTGAAGACACTGTCCTGAGTGACATAATTCACATTCCCAAAACTGGGAGAACTATGAATATCTACACTAATGACCCGATCCTTCATTGCAACATAACTAGCACCTTTTTGGCAAGGAGGATACATCACCCAAAGAATATCACTTTTATGGAAAAGATTTTTAGTGCATTAAATAAAGTAGTTCCAACTGGATAAATTGAAGGGTAACCACAAATACACCCCTGAACTCTACTCACAGTCTGTCATGTATAATGGTAGCATGTACTGGGAATTGGTGTGGCTAGGCTATGTATATGAATTACCATATCCCATCATTTAGTATCAGACTATAAACATAATAGTTCCAAATGAAAAGATAACTAGTATTATTCACTGTTAACTGAAAGCAGATATGTCCATCAATGTAGAATTGCACTTGTGTAGGTAACTGGCAAAAATTCATTAAAGAGTGGTGCTATTTCCAGATTCTGACTCACACCTGGTAGGTTACAGTACCATAAACTGATTTGCACTGAACCATTCAGAAGTTGCTGTAAATCCTGATTTGTTGCTAAAGGCTATTAAATAAATGATGTTGACACTTCAAATGCATCACCATGTCACTGTGACCAAAATTATAGTTTAGAATAGTTGAAGTTTTTGAGGATGGCTGAAAGAGCAATCTGAATCTAATCTTGAACTTATTTCCAGTTAGGCATTTACAAGCCAGCCATAATGGAGCATGGTTGCTAACATTTGTGGAGGAGCCAATACATTAAAGTGGAGGAGCCAACACAGAATAGAACTTTTCCAGTTCTATCTCCAAGTATTTCACTCAGCATGACATAAAAGTTGAATGGCACCATCTGAACTATCTCATCTCCAGATTTTAGCCACGATACAGGTTTCAAACTCTAAATATATGTGACTAACACTTTTAGAATTAAAGTAGTCACTAGAATTCCTTTCTATATGTATGACATCCATCACTATTTTCTTACTTTGTTTTCAATTTAATAATTAATCTTGTATAAATGATGGATGAATAATATATCAGCTTATAGCATGAGAGATATAACACTTTTTTATCATGCTGGCATAGTGTGGTGCTCCAGGATATGGGAGTTTAGTATTAAATGATAATTTCAAACTATTCATTTTAAATTATGCTTTAGATGTTATTCGTAATATTATGTTTATGAGAAAATTAATTATATGACCAAAGAGGACTTGCAGTGATGTCGCGGTTAGCATTATCCCTCACATCAAGAGGTTCTCCGGTTTGACTTATGGCTGAGGTGCCTACTGTGCGGAGTCTGCATGTCCTCCCTGCAGTCATGTAGGTTTCCTTCCACATTACAAAGACATGCAGTAGGTGGACTGGACACTCTAAATTAGCCATGTGTGTGTGTGTGTGTGTGTGTGTGTGTGTGTGTGTGTGTGTGTGTGTGTGTGTGTGTGTGTGTGTGTGTGTGCGTGTGTGAGTTAGTGGTATGGATGCACTACCGTGGCAGGGTTAGCCACCAGTTGGTGTGAGCCTTGGCTTGAGATGATTGTCACTGTTGTAGTGGCACTCCAACCCCATGTGTCTTCTTCTTCTTCTTCTTTTGGCTGCTCCTATCAAGGGTAACCACAGCAGATCAACTGTTCCCATTTCTTCCTGTCCTCTGTATCTTGCTCTGTCACACCAACCACCTGCATGTCCTCTCTCACCACATCCATAAACCTTATCTTAGGCCTTCCTCTTTTCCTGTTACCTGGCAGCTTCATCATTAGCATCTTTTTTCCAATATACTCTGCATCCCTCCTCAGCACATGTCCAAACCAGCATAATCTTGCCTCTCTGGCTTTGTCTCCAAACCTTTCAACCTGGGCTGATCCTCTAATATACGTATTCCTAATCCTGACAATCCTAGTCACACCCAGTGCAAATCTTAACATCTTCAACTCTGCCACGTCAATCTCTGACTCCTGCCTTTTTGTCAATGCCACTGTCTCCAACCCTTATAACATAGCTGGTCTCTTGTATACCTTCCCTTTCACTCTTACAGGTACTCGTCTGTCACAAATCACTCCTGACACTCTTCTCCACCCACTCCATCCTGCCTGTACTCTCTTGTTCACCTCTCTTCCACACTCACCATTATTCGGAACTGTTGATCCCAAGTACTTAAACTCATTCCCCTTTGCCACCTTTACTCCCTGCATCCTCACCATTCCTCCATCCTCACTCTCATTCACACACATATATTCTGTCTTAGTCCAGCTGACCTTCATTCCTCTTCTCTCTAGAGCATATCTCCACCTCTCCAGGGTCTCTTCCACCTGTTCCGTACTCTCACTACAGATCACAATGTCATCTGCAAACATCATAGTCCACAGGGACTCCTGTCTGATCTCGTCTGTCAACCTGTCCATCACCACTGCAAATAAGAAAGGGCTCAGAGCTGATCCTTGATGTTATCCCACCTCCGACTTAAATGCATCAGTCGCTCCCACCGCAGACCTCACCGCTGTCACACTACCCTCGTACATATCCTGTACCACTCTTAAATACTTCTCTGACACTCCCAAATTCCTCATACAATACCACAACTCCTCTTTAGGCACTCTGTCATATGCTTTCTCTAAATCCACAAAGACACAATGCAACTCCTTCTGACCTTCTCTGTACTTCTCCATCAACACTTTCAGAGCAAACTTCGCATCTGTAGTGCTCTTTCCTGGCATGAAACCATACTGCTGATCACTAATCGTCACCTCCCTTCTTAACCTAGTTTCCACTACTCTTTCCCATAACTTCATGCTGTGACTGATGAGTTTAATCCCCCTGTAGTTACTACAGCTCTGCACATCACCCTTATTCTTAAAAATCGGTACCAAAACACTTTTTCTCCATTCCTCAGGCATCCTCTCACTTTCCAAGATTTTATTAAACAATCTAGTTAAAAGCTCTACTGCCATTTCACCTAAACATCTCCATGCTTCCACAGGTATGTCATCTGGACCAACAGCCTTTCCGTTCTTCATCCTCTTCATAGCTATCCTTACTTCCTCCTTTGCTAATTCACTGCACTTCATGATTCACTATCCCTACATCATCCAACCTTCTCTCCCTCTCATTCTCTTCATTCATCAGCCCCTCAAAGTACTCTTTCCATCTACTCAACACACTCTCCTCACTTGTGAGTACGTTTCCCTCATTAACCTTTATCACCCTTACCTGCTGCACATCTTTACTAACTCAGTCTCTCTTTCTAGCCAATCGGTACAGGTCCTTTTCTCTCTCCTTAGTGTCCATCCTTTTATACAACTGGTCATGCACCTTATCCTTAGCCTTCACCACCTCCCTCTTTCCATGCACCTCATCTCCTTATACTCTTGTGTACTTTCTTCATCTTTTTGACAATCCCACTTCTTCTTCTCCAACTTATTTCTCGGCATACCCTCCTGTACTTCTTCATTCCACCACCAGGTCTCCTTGTCCTCCTTCCTCTTTCCAGATGTCCCACCAAGCACCTTTCTAGCCATCTCTCTTACTAGCTCTACTGTAGTTACCCAGCTATTCGGTAACTCTTCACTGCCACCCAGTGCCTGTCTTAACTCTTCCCTGAACATCACCTCACAATTACCCTTTTTCAATTTCCACCATTTAATCCTTGGTGCTGCCCTCAGACTCATCCTCCTCTTCTTGATCACCAATGTCATCCTACAAATCACCATCCTATGCTGCCTAACTACACTTTCCCTGCCACCACTTTACAGTCTCCAATCTCCTTCAGACTGGCCCTTCTACATAAGATATAATCCACCTGTGTGCATCTTCCTCCACTCTTGTATGTCACCCTATGCTCCTCCCTCTTGTTAAAATACATATTCATCACAGCCATGTCCATCCTTTTTGCAAAATCCACTACCATCTGTCCTTCTGCATTCCTTTGCTTAACACCATACCAGGTAACTGAGAGACAGAAAAAATTCTCATTCATTTACTTACTGTATCAACTCATGTTTCACTGCAAAAAAAAAAAAAAACTTTAAGTCTGGTTCGAGTTAATGTGTTATAGTAAGACTTAGCTTCTTTCGGATCTCCTTCAGTTAGTTATTGCTCAGTCTCCTTCCTTACGTTGGCTTTTAATCTTTTAATCATATCAGCCTTATCCTTAAGAGACTGATATCTTAAACACTGGTAAAAAAGTCCTTTGCTGTTGATTATCCTCCTTGTACCATTCTCTTCAGCACCCTTTTCTAGGTTCAAAAGTTCATAGGAAGTTACTAGGCTAATGACCCAGAAGCCCTTACAAGCTTAGTCATATTAATTCTGAGTTGCCCTAATTGCCACTAGTTAGGTGAGCACATTTTGCAGAGGTATAAGTCTATAGTAATTAATACCATCTGCCTATGTCCATGAGGTACATGGGTGCCATCCCAGGAGTGAATTTATGGTCCTTAATCCACTGATCTAGGTTGTGTTTGAAGAGGGTCAGGGAGGAGCTCTGCTTCACATGACTGGGAAGCTTGTTCCAGAGAAGGGGTAGTCTCTAGGAAATTAATATATGTCTCCAGCATGATTTGTTCATGTCAGAGGCTAGGTTAAGATACCTAGAGCAAGTAACCCTAGTGTAATTTGATTTACGAGTGTGTAGCCTTTCTATCAGGTCCAGGTCAGATACTACCATGTAAGCAAGACACAGGTCACTCCTTAGCATCCTGTAAGAGATAGAATACAATGACATGGGCTTTCAGTCTTTCTGCATAGGACTTGTTTTGTGTAACCTGTATTTTCTTGGTGAGAAATCTCTGTGGCATCTCCAGCTGTTGCAGGTGTCTGGTGAGATGCATGCAAAATAGGGCATTGTACTCAATTATTTGGTCTCATAAGGGTTCATAGGTTCATAGGTCCATAGGTAGGTACTAGGTTATCAGCCCAAGGGCCTATATAAGCCTAGCCAACAAGATTCCCTGGCTTATGACACCCAAGAAAGTTATTTTCCTGTGCCACTGTCGAGCAGAGACACAGAAGTAATCTCCAGGGTGTATTTCCTATTTCCCATCCACTCATCAAGATTTTTCTTGAAGAGTGCTAATGAAGAACTTTGCTTGACATAGATGCGTAGCCTGTTCCAGGGTATGGGAAGTCTCTGGGACAGGAATCTATCCCTCCAACAAGTCCTGTTTATTGTGGTGACAAGGTTTAGTTCCCTAGACCGAGTAGCTCGGAGGGATTGGGATTTCTTTAGGTTTAGCATGTCCAACAGCTCTGGGTTTGACATAGTTTTATATGTTAGGCAGAGATCACCTCTATAGGCTATATGCTATGGAGTAAAGCTGGAGTTTTTTGAGGTGGTCAGTGTAGGGTATTTGTTTGAGGCCAGTAATCCTCTTTGTGAGGTACTTCTGTGGCCTTTCCAGCTGCTGCAGATGTCTTGTGAGGTACATTTCAAAAGAGGCATTGTACTCTATAATGGATCTAATGAGTGTCGAGTAAAGGGGAACAATGACCTCTTTTTTCTTTTATGAGAACCCTTTTATGATGAGGTGTGCCATGTAGAAGGACTTCCTGACTACTGTGGAGATGTGACTATCAAAGGAGAGACTACTGTCCACCTGGGTCCCAAGGTCTCTTATCACACATTCAGTGTTAAGTAGATTGCTGCCTATGTGGTAGTTTATGGGTACAGAATTTTTACCAAAGGGGATGACACTGCACTTTTTGGCACTGAGCTTGAGGCCATGACTCTGACACCACGCATCTGTCTCAGCGAGACCCTTCTGTAGGATGTCCACATCATTTGGGGACTTGACTATGGCTCTTAGTTTGCAGTCATCTGTAAACTTCATTAGTCAGAGGCCTTCTGTGTTAGCCTGTACTTCAGAGAAGTAGATACCAAACAGGAGAGGTCCCAGGACGGAACCCTGTGGTATTCCACTTGTCACTGCTTTGAGGTCAGATTTGGAGTCTGCAACTTTTACAGTGTGAGTTCTGTCAGTGAGCCAGTTGGTAACCCATCTTGTGACACAGGGATTTATGCCTAGTTTAGTGAGTTTAGCTATAATTCCAGAATGGGGGATAGTGTTGAAAGCCTTGGCAAGGTCAAGATAGGCTGTGTGAACCACCTTACCCTCATCTACGGCTTTGGTGACTGCCTCAAGTAAGTCAATCAGGTTCAAGAGGCGTGATCTGCCTTTCACAAACCCGAACTGGGTGGGATCCAGAGTTTGGAGGTTACTAATGTCTTTGTTTATGAGTTCCATGATAATACGTTCCATGGCCTTGCAGACCAGGCTCATCAGGCTAATAGGTCGATAGTTCCCGGGATCAGTGGTGGCTCCCCCTTTGTGGAGTGGGATAACTGTTGCTGTCTGCCATTCAGTGGGCACAAAGCCTGATGCAAGGCTATTATTGAACATGGTGCTTATGTGGGGAGCCAGTTCGTTCTGAAGTTTGTGTAAAACGCAGCCTGGGATGTTGTCCGATTCCATGGATGCTGTGTTTTTGGCTTTAGAGAGTGCAGCTTTTACCTGCGTAGTTGTGATTACAGAGACTCTGCATTCTTCCTGTATAGATATGGGCCCTTTATGGAGTGAGGGGGGGAGTTAGCACTGAACCTATCTGCCAGGATGGTGACAATATCAGTTGGTTTTGTAATTTTTGTGCCGTTGTGCTGTAACTCAGAGCAGATCTGGGTGTTGCCATTGAGATTCTTGACGTAGCTATAGAATGCTTTGTGGTTGTCCTTAGAATTAGTGGCTTATTTTGTTTTCCTAGCTAGCTTTGGAGGATCTTATAAGGGATCTCAGCTTCGTATTGAGGCTGACCAGGGAGCTCCTCCACTCATGGGATTTGAAGTATAATGAAATTATAACATCCTTAGATTTAGATGCAATGCTTTTACTTATGAAATATGCCACATAGAAGGATTTCTTTATTAGTATGGATACTTGTTGGCTGAAATTCAGATTACTATCAACCTGAGTACCTAGATCACTTACCACTAGGTCTACACTTAGGAGGGTATTACCTATAATATAAGTGAAAGGGATTTTGGCTTTCCAAGTGGGGATAATAATGCATTTTTTTGCATTTAGCTTCAATCTGTGGCTTTGGCACCAATATTTTTTCTGTGTTATCCCTTTCTGCAGTATATTATCATCACTGGGGATCTCAGTGATTGCTCTCTATTTGCAATCATCAACAAACTTGGTCAGCCATAGGCCATCCATGTTTTCCTGGACTTCTGAGAAACAGAGTCCAGAAAGAAAAGGGCCCAGCACAAAACCCTATGGTGTGCCAAGGGTAATCGGTCTTCTGCTAGAGGTTTAGTCATCCTCTTTTACAGTATGTGTCCTGTCAGTGAGTCAATTGGATACCCATCTGGTGATATAGTGGTTAATTCCCATTTACAAGAGTGTCTCCATAATACCTGAGTGAAGAATTGTGGCAAATGCCTTGGCTAGGTTGAGGTAGGCATTATGCATTGTCTTTCCCTCACCCAGGGTATTGGTGACTTTCTTGAATAAGTCTACCAAGTTTAGCAGATGTAAAATACCCTTAATGAATCCATACTGGGTTGGGCCCTGAGATTGGAGATTATCTATGCCCTTGTTGATAAGGTCAGTAGTGATTCTTTCCATGGCCTTATAGATGAGGATAGTCAAGCTTATAGGTCTATAATTCCCAGGGTTGGTTGATGATCCCCCTTTGTGCAAGAGATTGCTGTTTCTGTCCATCATTCTGCTGGAACATAGCCAGTACGCAGGCTGTGGTTAAACAGGGATCCAAGTGGGTTTGCTAGGTCATACTTCAAGCTGTTTAAAAGGTAACCTAGGATGTTGTCTGGTCCCACTGTTTCTGGGTTTGTGATCTTAGAAAGCATAGAGATAACCTATTCTCATGAAATAATACACAAAGGAATGGTGGCAGGAATACTTTGGAGGATGATTGGGAGGACAGGGGGCAGAAGTATGCTCCAAATATGTCAACTAGCATGCTGACTATTACCTCCAGTTGAGTATGAGTGATGCCATCCACAACCAGTTCAGCTCATAGCTGGGTATTCCCCTTTAGATGTTGGATGTAGTTAAAGAATGCCTTGTGATTATCCATAGCTAGGGAGACAATTTTTGCTTCATAATTAACTTTGGAGGACTTGACAAGATCTCTAATTCATTTGTTTAGACTAGAGATGGACTTCTTCCTCTTCTGAGCCAGTTCCCTCTTGTTTTGGGGCATTATTTTATTTCATTTGTTCTGTAGAATGTTTATACTATGGATCCACCAGGGTGGCTTGTTTTTTTGGCAAGACCTGGTTTTAATCCAGTCAGGTACAGCCAATTTATACAACTGTTTAGTGGTCATACAGGGTGGTAGCATACACCTCTGCATAGAACCCTGTGTTATCTGTGTCTGAAGGGGCTTTGAAACATTTTAAACCATCGCTTAGTAGAAGGTAATTTGTCTTGGTAAATTCTTAAGCAGTTTTGAGCTTGATGGGGTATCTGAACTTATAGTTACATCAAAAGAGACTGAATTATTGTCCAGTCTTAGCAGGGTGGACATCACAGAGTGGGCTGCAATGCTTGCCCATGTTACTGAGTACTATGTCCAGGATATTTAAGCCCCTCATGGATGTGCTAACTAGCTGATCCAGAGCATTTGCATTGACAGAGTTCACGAACCTCTAAGCCAGCATGTTTGTGGTCATGCATGTTTCCCATTCAATGGAAGGATAATTAAAATCACCTATGAGTAAGGTTCTGGGCTGTATGGTAAGTGGTTCAAGTATGTCCAGGTATGCGATATGCTTTTCCTTGTTCATGGTGGGAGATCTATAGCTACCAATGTGGTAGGGGATTTTTACTATGGTTAATTGAACATGGAGTAGCTTGAGAGAGTCATACTGTTTGACCAGGCATGATGTGTAATTATCTTTAATGAAGATAGATACATCCCTTCCTTTGGTTCTTTCATGTAGTCTGCAGTCTGAACATATGGAAAGCATTGTAGTCCTACACAGCCAGGGTACTTTCTGTTGCTTTGAACCATGTCTCAGTGACTACACAGATGTAAGCATCTTCCAAGGTGAGGAGTGCTTCTTTGGAGTGCAGTTTCTTGTTTAGACTTCTAGCATTAAGCAACAGTTCCATGAGTTTATCTGGAGATAATTGTGTTACGTAGGGAGATTAGTTATTTTGACACTGCCTAAAAAGGGCACAGTAGGGGTTGTTAATGCCTTTGTCAGTATCCAAAATCTTAGAGGAGACAGGTGCCGACCATCTCTGTTGACCATGTCTACCCATCCTGACCGATATTGTATCCCTGTTGATCGACACCAGAAGCTAAGGCAATTGTTAAAGTCAATAATTTTTATGTTTGTATTGTGGAATCACCTTTGGAGAGGATAAACTGCTGCTTAAAGATGGGTTTATACCTGCCTGTGACACTGAGAGCTCAGTCATGTCTCTCTTCATATAGTATTTCCTATGTCATTCACCCCCATATGGACTATGACAGAATTAATACCAGTAGGTGTGGTTGTGGTTGAGTGCTTGAGCAACTTGATGGATCCTGGCACCTGACAGGCAGCTAATTGTAACCCACTCCTTTCCAGCATGGTGAAAGGAACATCCGTGTGTCTCACTATGGAGTCCCCTATGACCAGTATATTGGGTTTTGTGGTTTTACACCTTATGGGCTTATTTCTTGAGTCACACTGGTGTGTGTGTGTGTGTGTGTGTGTGTGTGTGTGTGTGTGTGTGTGTGTGTGTGTGTGTGTGTGTGTGTGTGTGTGTGTGTGTGCTATTATTGGTTGTGGGTTTTTGTTTGCATTGTTGTGTGTATAAGTGGCTTCTGAAGGCACAATTTGGGAGGCCTCTGGTCCTTTGGTAAGTTACTAATGAGTACCTCCACCTATGTGGGTTTATGTGACATGTCCTTATTTAGTGTGGAAGTGATGTATGTGTACTGACAACCTGTTTGGCATTCAATTTGTCTGTCTGTGTGAGTTTTGCCTCCAATTTTACAATGAAACTACAGCTCTCACATAATGTATTTGTTTGTTTAAGAAGTAAGGAGTTGTCGGTATACATGAGACAATTGCTATGTTGTCTCAAGATGCCCATGTCCATCAGGCTGGCCACAGAGATGGTAGGAAACTGCCCGTCCATGATCCTTACTATGGATATAGTCAGGGAAAAGAATGGGTTAAATTACACTAGACTGGACTGAGTGGGAATTAGAGTTTGTGCAGTCTAAAGCAACCACACAAAGTGGCACTGCTCAGCACACAACATATTTGCTCCTAGAGCAACAAGAGGTTGGGTATAGGGTTAGTGATAGTTATTCTAGGGGAATTTCAGTTTCACAGCATTTGCATCAATTCAGGGCACTGTTAACCACCACCAAGTGTAAAAAGACCACACAAACTCACAAACTACCTACAACAGCCCTAGAACTATCAGATACAATGTATTTCAGTGCAGTTAATTACTTAAAGCAGCAGTAGACAGCACGTTTTTTTTTTGACAAGTAGAGCAAAAAAAAAAAAAAAAAAACAGCAAGCAACTTAAGAAAATACTAAAATACAGTTGCAATTAATAAGAGATGTACAAAAAAATACTTATTTTCATCTTTTGAGTAATGAATTGCTCCAGGTGAAAGCAGATTGTTAGCACTCCCAAGTAAAGTTGCCAAACAACAAGCAGCTCTGAATTGCTGTAAGTCTTAGGTCTTTCTTTCCACCATCACCTGTTTGTAACTGGGTGCAGCATTTTGAAGCATATTCCATGGAATTTTAATAGCCTTTGGACAAGAATAAATGATGTCCCTCTATGCCAGATGCTTGCTGTGTAGCTTTGGTTTCTGTAAACTCTCAATGAACCATACTTGTGTAGCCAGTTTTCCACAATAATGAAAGCACCTTTTCTTTCATAATATAGGTCATACACCAGACAGCAACTTGCCTAACTCTATGGTGAACTGATACTCATGCGGTTCTGTGCGCTCTCTCCAGCAGGCTATCACATCTGGGAGCTTGGTCTATACATCTCTCAGTTTTTGAATGTCATCATCACAATTTCTCCCCTTCATTTTCTCAGGAAAAACAGCAATTCTTACATTTATCCTTCTAATTTAGGCCTCTTGATCCCTTAGGACTCCTTCTATCAGTTTCATGTACTTGCAAATACCTTATCTTTTAACAGCTTATTGCCCTGCATAATTTGTTTAGATTGTTTCAGAATGTCCATTTCTGAATATTTTAACACCCCCAATTATTTTATCATTCTATTTTATGTGTGCTATGAGTTCAGCATTCAATTTCTTTAATTCAAATACATCTTTTATAGTCTTCTCACCCTGCCTGACCCTCATGTTCCCACTGCGATGCCTTGTGTCTAGCCTTTTGTCCTTGGGGCATTGTTGCTAACACTTTCTCTCTGCAACTCTCCTTTGCATTCTTAATTTTCTATCATGTGGTTATTTATTGCAGTTAATCTTACAGGTAGTTCATATGTTTTATCTGTTATCATGTCTTTTCAGCAACTTACTCTTAATTGAGTTTATGAATTGTGGGCTTGATGGAGTTTACAGGTAAATCTCTGTGCTTCATACCAAAACACCACTCCTTTCCATTTTAGGCCTTTTTTCTGTTCTTATTTCCACTTCTCCCTCTCTCCTACTGCACGTCAGGTGCTGATCATCCCGCCAGTCTTTTGAGGTAACAATGTCACCATTTTTTTTTTGTCCTCCCAATCCTCCCAGCTGCCTCCTTGGTTGTTAAATGTGGATATTAGTAAAGTCATCAGTGTTGTCGACATAACTGATTTAGTGTACTGTAGCCAGTGCTGTAATTGCATGTAAAGCATTCTTGATGTTTTACATCCATATGGTTCTTTGACCTAAAGAACTGTATGATGTTCAGCTAGCTGTATCAGGAACTGTGTGATTTCATGAACTGGAGCTTGTGATACATAATGGTAGAAGAACCTCAGTCTCTGCTTGTTTCAGCATGGCAGATCACTCACTCTTGGATATTTCTCTGTTTATCTCACCCCTCCTGTTAACATGCTCTTCTCAGCACTCTTTTCCAGGTACTCAAGTGATTTCTTCAAGGTGCTCTAGTAGCAATGGATGAACAACACAATCATAGCACCTGCGCCCCGCAACCTGTTCTTGATCCATACTTGTTGTCCTGCTGAAGGGCAAAACAGGTCGATATTAGTTTGCCAAAAGATATTTCCAGTGAACACCTCTTGATCAACACCTAACCATCGAAAGTAACTTCCACAACTTGTGGAATTTTCCCAGGACAATGGGAACACACAATGAACTAAATCAAGCCCCCAGCACCTAACTATATATACCAACTCTGAGATCACACTACAGTGGGGAAAAGGACAAAGTTGTGTAGTTGGCCAACTACTTCATTGCTCTGGGAAAATTCAGCAAATCACAGAAGTGATTTTCAACTGTTAGGTGTCGATGAAGAGGTGTTCGCCAGAAATATATTTCGGTGAACTAATATAGACCCGACAAAACATATATTTGCAGGGCATGTTATTTTCTATCAAAGTAACTGCATGAAAATATATGTTTTACAAACACATACCTGTACATATTTGTTTCTGGTGCAGTTTATACACTGGCTGAATTTGCGGTCACTTTCCTCATTAAGTGCTGGTGTACCAGGTAGTTTATCTCTGCACAGGCCCTTTGGTCTTTCACTGCTTTTCAATTTTGTGTGAAGTTCACTAACTGCTGAAAGCTAATGATAGCAAGGCTCACATTCTCTGCTATAAATTTCACTCCTTATCATCTCTGCAGAGGCCCTTTGGTCTTTCACTGCTTTTCAATTTTGCATGAAGTTCACTAACTGCTGAAAGCTAATGATAGCAAGGCTCACATTCTCTGCTATAAATTACACTCATTATCCTCTCTGACCTTTATTTTCCTTGCCCAGATTATTACAGCATTTCATATCTGTACTTCTTGCAATAAATCATACCTTCCTCTTGCCTCCTGCTACCATTTTCACATAATCTGCACATGTATAGACTTATTACCTCCCACTCATGAGGCAGCTGTTGGCTATTTTGCTACCCTCCAGCTCATAATTTCCTGGCTACACCCCAGCCCATCCACTTTTCATTGATGTTGTCCTCCGACAAATCTAGCAAAGTCATACCCATGTTAAGCTAAACGTGAAAGATTACAGCTAACACAACATACTTTTTTCTTCCAAACGTAACTCATTTAATCATGCCACCTTCTGATTGTCATAAATCCTAAATGAGGCATTTATCCCCATTTTTTGTACATACTCTTTATCTAAATCTCACTAAAACTAAATCATCAAGATACACCATGTACAGTACATACTATTACATTATTTTCCATCACAACCCATTCTATGCTTAACATCTATCCCAAAATACAACCTTGGAATAACATTTTCTTTCCATATTCATCTCTCACTACCTCACACAAAAAGTACACACACACACACACACACACACACACACACACACACACACACACACACACACACCCTACACTTTACTTTTTTCCTCACAATGCTGAACATTCAGACCTGAGACAGATCCAAAATAACCCACCTGAATCTCATCTCTTCTACAGCCTCTACAGTCACTCACACATTAAAAAAAAAAAGTTATTACCACCCACCCTCATATATTCTAAATACCAACCCAGTACTCCTTATCCCCCCACACATTCTTCACATTTTGTCAGACATAAAATACTCACATACAAACAAAGCACATGTTACTTTCACTACTTGCCTCACCTCCCTCGTTTGCATACTCCTCATCCAAAGTCACATCAAAACCATCCCAAGTGCAATACATGAGGCAGCACATTCCAATGACTTATTATTACATAGCCATTAACTGCCTTTTGAAATGCATGAAGCTAAAGAAAGCTAGAAGAACATGACACACTCCTCTCAACTCTTGATCTGAAATCACTGGTATTACTGAATCTTGGATTAAAGCTGGCACATCCAGCCTAAGCCAACACTTCTCTGGCTACTGGTATAAATTCAATGTGTGCACATGAAAGGAAGTGGATGCATGTCCCTACTCCTAACTAAATCAAACTTACAAACAGTATCATTCACCCGAGATACAGACCTTAACTGGCCTATCCTAAAGTAATAACTTTCCAAATTTCACTCTTTAAAAACCCCAGCCTACATCTGCTTCCTATTAGTACCTGGAAGTTGAATCCTCCCCTTGATAATCTACTTTCACTAATTACCCCAACAGACAACATAATAATCAGAAATAACTTTAATACTAACCCTATAGGATCTGTACAAGCACAGACAATGGACCTTTTACCCACCCTTGGTCTTAATCAGCAAGTCAAAGACCCAGGGCAGGATTTACGAAAGCTTGCATGGAGTGCAAGAAGAGTGTAGGAGCTCACGCCGGCAACATGTCTGCTGTGCAATCCAGGTACAGCCGTCAGGGGTGTGCACGAGAGCTGCTAAAGCTACTCTTGCACGGACACCGTCGTGGTATGCAAATTATCTCATTTGCTGGTGAAAGCCATGCAAATTAGGTAAATTTGCGATCCAGGAAACACTAACCTATCCATGGAAGATTAGTGTTAGCTGCAGCTGCATAAATGCACTCCATTGGTAATAGCTAAACAGAGCTATGACAGCTCCAAATAAAGGATGCATACAGTTGAGGAAGCATGCCAATGGCCAAATATAAGGCCATTGGCATTATAAAATGTTTAAAAATATAACAATTTAACTTTTTTTTCCCTGATCTCCAATGTTTAAGCATAGCGCAGCACCATGCAAACATGCAGCACTTATAAAAACAAGAAAATAATTTAAAAAAGCCAAAAATAGGCATTTTCACTAAAAAGCTTATTCTGCCATGCAGGTGAATGGCAGGCTGAAGACAACATGACCACTGAGTAGTGGTTGCTAAGGGGGGGAAGCTCAGTTTGAGAGATATAACCATGCATTATTAGGCAATCCTATGCAAATGAGGATAAGGATAGTGAATCCCAATTTTCCCCAGCATGTGAGGCATGTCACAAGAATGTAAGAGTAGGAGTAGGTGAGTAGAAGAGTAGAATATAGGTGACATCATGAGGGTGTGTGTCAGACAGGCTGTAAGCTAATTGGAGCACAGTGGCTTGTGTTAGCCCTGAGTTGCTCAGGATTGCAAGAGGCGTGCCTACAGTTGTCCTATTTGAAAACCTCAAACCAAAGGTGCACACTGTTAAAAGATAGGAAACTACTTGCAAACATGCACACAGCATGTGTGCGCGTGTGCGCACATTTGCGCTTGTTTGCGCCGCGCTTCCCCCCCCCGGGCAGAAACAGAAAGGTAAAAGGAAGAAAAAGAAGTAGTAGGAAGTTAACCAAGGAGAAAAAGCAGAGCTGCCAGGTGAAATATATCATAATCAGCCAATTACACAGGCAGCAGATTAGCCCAGCCCAACCCAGCACTTTAAACTCTGCAAACACCCCCCCCCCCGTTTTTCTTAAGAACTCTGCAACACTGCAGTATACAAAGAGGGAAAGCTTAAAAAGCTTAAGTCAGACAAAATGTTAGGGGCTGCTCTTGCTATCATAAACCAACATGTGCAAGGTGCTGAGGGTGGTGATGTTGTGAATGCTGCTGAGCAACCCACAGTGAGGAGACGGAGAAGAGTGTACAAACCTACCAGGGGCTGCATGAGCTGGAGATAGTGGAGTGCTATAGGGTGGACAGAGACCTCCTACAGCAAATTGTTGAGCTTTGCCGGCCATGCTTCACACACAGAACCAATAGAGGGGAACCCATCCCAGTGGATACCAAGGTATGTGTAGGCCTAAGAATACTAGCTGCAGGTACCTTCCAAAGACCAACTGGTGATATGATGGAGATTTCACAGGCATCAGCATCCAGGGTACTCCACCAATTCCTGGATGCCATGTCAGCACGTTGGTGACCACGTATATTTCCCCAATTCCCGTGAGACATTGGCCAGCAATATGCGTCTTTTCCACCAAATAGCAGAATACCCTGAGGTAGTGGGTGCAATAGACTGCACGCACATATGCATCAAAGCACCACCCAGTGAGCAGGGTAGGGTCTACATCAACCGCAATGGCTTCCCCTCCATCAACTGCCAGTTTGTGTGCGATGCCCAGGGCATAATAATGAATGTGTATGCTGGATGCCCTGGAAGCTATCACGATTCCCACATTTGGCATCTGACCCAGCTGTACCAGAGATTTGCCAATGGGGACATCCCTGAGGGTCACCTAGTGGGGGATGCTGGATATGCACTGGAGCCGTGGCTGATGATACCCATCAGAAATGCACACACACCGGAACAAGAACTCCATAATGAGGCACAAGCACAAACAAGAAAAATAATTGAGCATCTATTTGGCATGCTCAAGTCACGGTTCCAGTGCCTGGACACATCTGGTGGAGCCTTGCAGTACTCATTAACTACATGTACTCAAATTGTTATGGTATGTGCCATGCTACACAATATAATCCTGCGGAAACAGCTGCAGCAGGAACAGCATGGGGCAGGGCCAAACAGCCCCCCCCCCCATTTCCAAGGCCTGCACAGGCACAGTATGACTCAGAGGAGGAACAACCTGAGCCTGCCCCAGTAGGCAGAAGGAGGCGTGCCCAGTATGCCCTGGCCTTGACAAAGAGGCAACGCATAGCACATACACTGACTCAGTAGGAACCCTGGAAATGTCACCTCTCTCTGACTTGCACATACAGTAAAAGGTATGCCTAACTTGACACTACCTGTTTTCAAACATGTATAGGGAGTGTACTATATGCATCCAACATGGGCAGCCCTGCAGCACCACCTGAGACATGAGTGCCCTGTTCTAAGCAATATAAAGCACTGCTAAGCACATTTTACCAGTATCGAGCATATTTAAATACAATTGGGTGTAGCTGCACACTGTGCTAACCAGTGCAACGTCGGGCAACATCGAACAAAGTTGGGCAAAGTCGAGCAAAGTCGGGTAAACACGCTCACATTTGCTTTACTGTTCCTTAACCAGTCAGGTCTGCCCAGCAGGAAAATAAAAAGCAGTGACAGGGCTCGAACTCAGGATGATGTACACTATAGTCACAGTACTGAACCACTATCATTATCAGGGACCTGGGGACCCAGGTTGATAGTAGTCTGTCATTCGACACCCATGTAGCTAAAGTAGTTAGGAAGACCTTCTACATTGCCCACCTTATCATGAAGGGATTCTCATCTAGATCAAGGGAGGTCATAGTCTCCCTATATTCATCACTCATCAGACCAATGATTGAGTACAATGCCCCATTCGGAATGTATCTGACCCGACACTTGCAGCAGCTGGAGAGGCCACAAAAGTTCCTCACCAAAAGGATAAAGGGTCTCAAACAACTGTCCTATGCTGCCCGACTGAAAGAACTCCAGCTCTATTCAGTCGCCACGCTGCTCAGAGGTGACCTTTGCCTAACATACAAGGCCATGTCAAACCCAGATTTGATGAATATGCTTCACCTCAAAAATCTAGATCCATCAGAGCCACAAGGGCGGGAGACTTAAACCTCGACACGGCTATTAATAGGACGTGCTGGAGGGATAGATTCATCACCCAAAGACTCCCTATGCTGTGGAATAAAATCCCGGTATATGTGAGGCAGAGCACCTCACTGGCCTTGTTCAAGAGAAATCTTGACCAATGGATGGGAGATCGCAGATATACCCCAGGGATTACCTCAGTGTCACTGCTCAACAGAGGCACAGCTAAATAATGGGTATAGTTCCCCATACTAAAGGGGTGGCGTAAGCCACAAAACTATGGGCTAGGCTTGTAAATGCCCTCGGGCAGATAGCCTAGTATGAACCTATGAACCTATGAACCTATGAACTAAGCCATGACAGCATTTCACTGGCACAGACACAACTTAAGTCACTCACACATACCAGTTGGGGGGGTCACATACCAAACAGTCACAGCCAGCAGGACAATTGTAGACAAACGCAAACACAAACAAATGCTGTATCATGCCCTCTGAAGAGGCATATGAGTAACCTCCTCCCAGGCCTATTCAGACAGATAACAGCAGAACAGGCAGTGTGATGTGGGTTGGGTAGGCTATGAAGTCACAAACTAATATGCGTGTAATTGGAAGCTAAGGTCTGTAGTACAGTGGTATGCCTCAAGCCAGTATGATAGGCAACAGTACAGACTGAAATGGAGTACCTGACATAGCAGTGCAGGCCTAGCAAATGTGTATAAGTGTCAGGTGTACCCCTCATCCTATGTACACCCACAGTAAAAATCAGGTGTGCCCCCGGGTAGAAATGTACAAGTAATAGCTGTCCCCCCTGTATGTAGAAATGTTGATAAGTGTATGCAAATTGACTCATGGAAGCCCTGCAGGCACAGCGTGCTTCCTGTCAATGTACAACACAAAGGTGAGCCCTGAAGTAAAAACCAACTTGAATTTTCACACACGTATATAGTATATATATATATATATATATATATATATATATATATATATATATATATATATATATATATATATATATATATATATAAATATGCCCATAGTGGGCATGCTAACACACTTAAACAAATTTAGCAAATTTCAGTCAACAACATACTGAAAGGTCATACTGAGCATGCTCACACACTTAGGCCATGTCTGAGTACAGCAGTGGGCCACATATCTGGCAGTTGCAGTTCTTACTCCAGACACATGTCACTATTCACCAATCCTGCCTTGTGCACACAGTGATATGAAAACAGACCCATATAATATATTGGACCCCTGTCATAATCAAAGTATGTAATACAAGTACTTAAGTTGTTCAAAGAAAGTGAAAATCCAAAGAAGATCAATAAATCTCCGATCAATATCATCAAGAAACAATGAGCACTCCTAACATTATCCAAGCTATGTTCTGGCAAAAATATTGCCAAAGAGTCCATAGAGAACCATGAAGCTTTCTTTAGCTATGTCATAAATATCAATGTAAACTCATATATGTTCTGAGTCAATGCAAAGTGTAAATGAATACATCTACATGACTGACATTGCCAACATCTTGTCAGACAGGTTCATACATATTTATCCCCCACTGACAAAAGGGCCCATTACCATACCTGGAGATTGTGAAAATCCAGAAATCACATATACAATGGTTAAACAGCTCTATCCAAACCTAAAAACAAGGTGTCTATGGGATGACATGGTGTCCCTGGCTGTGTCATATGTGAACTCCAAAACAAACAGAGCCTGCACCTGAACAGTCTGTTGAGACTCACCCTCTGTACAGGATATGAAACTGTTGAATGGGTTACAGCAATGTTTGGCACACTCCACAAGTGTTGGTGCACAACAGACCATGGGAACTATTGTCTTATTAGCCTAATAAGCCTGATCTGCAAAGTCGTGGAGTCCATCATTATGGAACTCATAAACAGAGCTATTGGGAGGCTACAAACACCCAACCCAACCCATTTTGGTTTGGTCAGGGGCAGATCATGGTCCCTAACCTGCTAGACAGTTTTTAAGGCAGTTACCCAGGACATACATCAATGAAATGAGCTCCACACGGCCTACATAGACCTTGAAAAGCCCTTTTCCAACATCCCACATGCATGTCGTATCCACAAAATCAACAACCTGTGCATAAACATGTATGCCATCTGATGGGTTGCCAACTGGGGCACAGATAGATCCCACAAGGTAAGAATTGTGGTCTTTCTGTTGGACTGTAAGCTGATAACAACTGCTGTCCCCCATGGCTCAGTCTTGGGACCCCTCCTGTCCGGTGTATACTTTTCAGAAATACAGTCAAACACACGAGGGCTATGGTTATCAAAGTTTGTGGATGACTACAAAATGGTTGTCATAATCGATGTTTGGGACAACAGAGACATCCTTAAAAAGGGTCTCAGTCAGACAGATGGGGTGTCAAAATTATGGCCTCGAGCTACAGTCATACAAATACAACATAGGTGCCAACACCCTAAATATGGAGGTAATAAGGGATCTATGGACACATGTGGATAGTCATCTCTACTTTCAGAAACACATTCACAAAGTGGTAAGAAAATCATGCTATGTGTGCCCACAAATTGCCAAAGTCTTTGCATGTAGGTCAAAGGAAGTTCCCTCTACTCATCAGTCAGCAGACCCATCAGAGAGTACCACGACAGACTTGCGATGACTCTGGCTAGGCACCTTCAGCAGCTGAAAAGACTACTGAAGTACCTCAACAAGAGGATTACTGGCCTCAAACAGTTGCCCCATGCAACAAGACTGAAGTAACTCAATTGTACTCTGTTGCATACTGTCTAGTAAGGCGATCTCTGCCCAACAGACAGGTCCATGTCCAATGCAGAACTGATGTACATGCTCTATCTGAAGTAAACCCAAGCTCACTGTGCCACATGATCTAGGGATATAATCATCACAACAATAAACAGAACATGTTGGAGGGATACATTACTAACTCACAGACTTCCCTTGCTTTGGAACAGGCTCCCAACCTACATTAAGCTGAGTCCCTCACTGACACTCTTCCAGAGGAGCCTTGATGAGTGCATGTGAAACTGAACTGTCACACCATGGATCACTTCATCAGCTCTACTACACAGAGGCATAGGGAACTAACCCCATGTGTGGTGATAGCTGCACACTCTGGCCATACTAATATATGCATTCAGGCAGATAGCGTATTACCTACCTATGCACCTATATATGTAGGGGGAACACAGTATAATAAGCCAAAAATGGATGGGCAGAGATGTGTGTAAGAGGGTGACCATGACAGGGAGCCATCCAGGACTGTCCCACCAAGCACACATCCCAATGGCACAAAAGACATGAGGTGCACATCTCACCCACTGTACATAATAGCCACCAGTATCTGTAAGCATTAGAGTGTATGTGGTTCATGTGCCTGCTGTACAACATGACTATACAATGAAGTATACATCTACTATCTGTAGACATGTACCTGTCACATAGGTTCATAAGTATGTAGTAGACTATCTTCATGAAGGCATATATTAGCCTAGGCAAGTTGTGCAGCTTTCACCACCCCATTGGTTAGTGTCCTAAGCCCTAGTTCTAATAGTTAGTACCCTAAGCACCTTTCTAGTGGGGCTGCTGATGTGATGCCTGGTGTGAATTGTCTGTTTCCCATCCACTCATCAAGGTTCCTATTGAAGAGTGTCAGCGAGGGGCTCTGTCTGATGTATATTAGGACTCTGTTCCAAAGTAAGGCAAGTCGCTGGGATGGTACTCTATCCCACCAGCATGTTGTATTCATTGTTGTGATGAGGTTCATATCCCTGAAGTTTGTAGTGCGACTCAGTTGTGTTATCCTTAGATGGAGCTTGTTCAACAGTTATGTGTTGGACATGGCTCTGTATGTTAGGCAGAGTGTGCCCCTGAGTAGGTGGTATGCAACGGAGAACAGATTTAGTTTTACCAGTTGTGCTGAATAACACAACTGTTTGAGGCCAGCTGCTGGATATGCTTAGTCGAGTACATCCAAAATGGTGCGTTGTACTCAATGATGGGTCTGATGACTTAAGAGAAGAGAGCCACCACTACCTCTTTTGATCCTGATGCAAACCCTTTGTTGATTAGGTGGGCCACATAGGATTTCCTAATCACTTTGGCAACATGGTTGTCAAAGGAAAGATGACTATCTACTTGCGTCCCCAGATCCCTTATTACCTTGTCAGTTTTTAGGGGGTAATACCTATGTGGTAGTTTGTGTGTACTTTGTTTTCCCCAAAGGGGATTACTATGCATTCTTTCACATTGAGTTTGAGGCCATGATTCTGACATCACACATCTGTCTCATAGAGTCCCTTCTGGAGAATATTTGTGTCATCCGGGGAATCTATTTTGGCAAACATTTTACAGTTCCCAGCAAACTTAGTCAACCACAACCCTCCTGTGTTGGCATGTACTTCTGAGAAGTCTATACCAAACAGGAGGGTCCCCAGGACTGAACCCTGGGGGACACCAGTTGTTACCGGTTTAGAGTCTGACATGTAGCCAGCAACTCTTAATTTGTGGGATCTATCTGTGAGCCAGTTTGCAATCCATCTTGTGATGTATGGATTTATGCCCAGGTTGGTGAGTTCATTTATGATACCTGACTGGGGAATGGTGTCAAAGGCCTTAGTGAGTTACAGGTAGGCTGTGTGGAGCTCGTTTCAATCATCTGTAGCCTGGGTAACTGTCTCAAAGAAATCCACCCAGTTCAGGAGGCATGATCTGCATTTGACAAAGCCAAACTGGGTGTGCTCAACTGTGTGAAGGTTCCCAATTTCTTTATTTTTGACTTTCATTATGATTGGCACCATTGCCTTGCAGATCAGACTCATCAGGCTCATAGAGCGGGAATGCCAAGGGTGTTTTGTGGCCCCACTCCTTTGGAGTGGGAAGAACATTGCTGTGCAACATTCTATGGGTACATATCCTGTAGAGAGGATGTAGAGAGAGGTGTAGGTATCCTTGATGAATATGGATACATCCCCACCCTATGTGCTATGATCCAGGTTCTGATGCTGGAAGATATGAAATGAGTAGTACCCTGGTAGTGTTGGTGTGCTCTCTGGAGCCTTGAACTAGGTTTCTGTTACTGCACATATATCAATATTCTCCATACTGAGAAGTGCCTTGAGTGTGTGTATTTGGAGACTGAGACTTCTGGCAATGAGTAGCATTTAGCTCACTTTGTGGTTATTTGTGTTGGTTATGGGGTTTGGTTTGTCCTGAGTGACTGGTGTTCCACACCTGAAGTCAACGCCTCATTGGTCCGATCTGACCATAAGCTAATTACCCTACATATCCACATTCTGCCCCCATCCCCCATTAAGGAAACCATGTTAAAAAATTTCTCCACAGCCAACTTCATGCTTCTTAAGACAGAATTGGTGAACTTCATGACACCCATGCAGATGGACAATACAGTTATGACTACTGAATCCTGCACAACTGCACTTTATAAGAACTTACATGAGTGCATGGATCGTGCTATCCCAAACAGAACCAAGATGCTATCCACCAAAAAAAGGAAGCCAATCTGGTGGTCCCCTGCCATAAACAAACTGTACAACAGAAGGAAGAAACTGTTGCAAAAGAAAGTAAAATCCCATGAGTGGAGGAGCTCCCTGGTCAGCCTCAGTAAGAAGCTGCGATCCATGATAAAATCCTCCAAAGCTAGTTACAAAAACAAAATTGCCACTGATTCTAAAGACAACCACAAAGCATTCTATAGTTATGTCAAGAATCTCGATGGCAACACTCAGAACAACCACAAAGCATTCTATAGCTATGTCAAGAATCTCGATGGCAACACTCAGATCTACTCTGAGTTACAGCACAATGGCACTAAATATACAAACCCAACTGATATTGCCAACATCCTGGCAGATAGGTTCAGTGCTAATTTTACCCCCCTCTCACCCATTAAAGAGTCCATCTCTATACCAGAAGAATGCAAAGTTCCTGTAATCAGGGCTGCACAGGTAAAAACCACCCTTTCCAAAGCCAGGAACACAGCATCCATGGGACCAGACAACATCCCAGGCTGCATTCTACATGAACTACAGAACGATCTGGCACCACACCTAAGTACAATGTTCAGTCATAGCCTCACCTCAGGCTTTGTGCCTGCTAAATGGTGCACAGTGACGGTATCCCACTACACAAGGGGGGAGCCACCACATACCCTGGGAACTAGCGCTCCATTAGTCTGATGAGCCTGGTCGGCAAGGCCATGGAACGTATCATCATGGAACTTATAAACAAAGACATTGGTAATCTCCAAACTCTGGACCCCAACCAGTTCGGGTTTGTAAAAGGCAGATCATGTCTCCTAAACCTGATAGACTTCTTTGAAGCAGTCATCAAAGCTGTAGACAAGGGTAAGGTGGTTCACACAGCCTATCTAGATCTTGCCAAGGCTTTTGACACCATCCCCCACTCTGGAATTATAGATAAACTCACTAAACTAGGTATAAATCCCTATGTCACAAGATGGGTTGCCAACTGGCTCACTGGCAGAACCCACACTGTGAAAGTAGCAGACTCCAAATCCGACTTCAGACCAGTGACAAGTGGAGTACCACAGGGTTCAGTCCTGGGTCCTGTCCTGTATGGTATCTACTTCTCTGAAGTACAGGCTAACACAGAAAGTCTTTGGCTAATGAAGTTTGCAGATGACTGCAAACTAGGAGCTATAATCGAAATTACTAACGATGTGGACATCCTACAAAAGGGCCTCACTGAGACAGATGCCTGGTGTCAAAGCCATGGCCTCAAGCTCAATGCCAAAAAGTGCATTGTCATCCCTTTTGGTAAAAACTCTGTACCCATGAACTACAACATAGGTGGTAGTATACTTAACACCGAAAGTGTGATAAGAGACCTTGGGACACAGGTGGACAGTAGTCTCTCCTTTGATAATCACATTGCCACAGTAGTCAGGAAATCCTTCTACATGGCACACCTCATCACAAAAGGTTTCTCATGCAGAAAAAAAGAGGTAATTGTCCCCCTCTGCTCATCACTTATTAGATCCATTATAGAGTACAACGCCCCTTTTGGTATGTACCTCACAAGACATCTACAACAACTGGAAAGGCCACAGAAATTCCTCACAAAGAGGATTACTGGCCTCAAACACATGCCCTACACAGACCGTCTAAAAAAATTCCAGCTTTACTCCATCGCATATCGCCTACTCAGAGATGATCTCTTCCTAACATACAAAGCTATGTCAAACCCAGAGCTGTTGGACATGCTCCACTTAAAGAAATCCCAATCCCTCCGAGTTACACGCTCTAGGGATCTAAACCTTGTCACCACAATAAACAGATCATGCCGGAGGGATAGATTCCTGTCCCAGAGACTTCCCATACTCTGGAATAAACTACCTATCTATATCAAACAAAGCTCCTCATTAGCACTCTTCAAGAAAAATCTTGATGATTGGATGGGAAATAGGAAATTCCCCCCGGGGATCACTTCTGTGTCTCTGCTCGACAGTGGCACAGGAAAATAAATTTCTTTGGTGGCAAAAGCCAGGGTACCATTTTGGCTGGGCTTGTATAGGTCCCAGGGCCGATAGCCTAGTACCTACCTATGAACCTATGAACCTTTGAGCCTTGCCTAAAAAAGGTAATATGGGGACAGCAAGAGCCTTGGCCAGTATTCAGAAGCATAGGGGTGACAGGTGCAAACCATCTCTAGTGAAGCAACAAGGCTTGTGTATCATGTCATCACAGGCAGACAGAGGCTGGATCCCCTTTGAATGACACCAGAAGCTCAGCCAATTGTTGAAGTTTATCATCTTTCTGTTATATTGCAGTATCATGTAGGTGAAGGTAAGATGCTACTCAAGGTCAGGGTCATAGCAGCCTGGGCTATATGATCATAGAGCTACTATCTATCTCTTGTCATGTTGTCCTGGGAGGTATGTCTCAGATCATTCACATTGACATGTACAAAGAACACATCATATATGTACCTGTTCTGGAGTGATGTAAGTGCTTGTGTTATGTGGCAGATCATAGCACCTGACAGACAACTGACAGTAGCCTTCCCATTGTCCAGCAAAGTGAGTAGAGCATCTGTGTGCCTGACTATGGAGTCACCTACTACTAGTGTGTTGGGTATGTTGTTTTGCCTTAGGGCCTGTTGTGAGACACACTGCTTTGGTGTATTATGTGTTTTCTGGTGTGTGCTTGAATGTGCATGTTGCTTGCTTGTCTGCTTAGGAGGACACTCTCTCTTTTCCAGATTAATATTTGTATTCTCCGAGTATGGTAATGTGTATTTATGTGTGTGTTTTGCTGGTGGTTATATTGCAGGTCTATGTGAGACTGTTGGTGTTGTGGTTGTATGACCCTACTCCTCTTGAATGTATTGTCCAGTATTGGGTTGACAGAGCTTAGCCACCGGTTTGACCCTGTGTGTGCCAGCATGTGGAGCATCAACCCATATATGATATGGTCATGGCCTATGCATACAATACACTCACAATACACCTAGTATGATAAGCCTGCTGAGGTTAGCAAATGTGAAAAAAACCTTTGGGAAAACTGTCAGCAAGTAATGTCTGTATTGCACCTTGTAAGTCCATATTGCTTGCTGAAGTGTAAAGACGTACTTAGTTTGGATTAAGAACCCCGCACTTGCCAACTGTGTGTGTATCTGTCTCTCCCTGGGGAGAGAGCAACCTTTTTGGAGACTACTCACACCGCTTAAAAGTGGTATACTCATCTTTGTCACGTCTGATGATGTCACCATCCTACAAATATACCTGTGGAAAGATGAAATCCCAGTAATGTGTAGAGCGTGTCATGTAAATGTGTACTGCTTTAGTATCATAATGCAGTTAAGTAGGGGTATGAATCCTGCACTTGCCAACTGTGTGTGTGAGTGTGTGTGTCTCCCTGGAGGGAAGCTAACTTTTTGGAGACTACTCACACCCCTTAAAAGTGGTATACTCATCTTTGTCAAGTCTGATGATGTCACCATCCTACAAATATACCCGTGGAAATGCAAAATCCCAGTAATGTGTATAGTGTGTCATGTATATGCGTACTGCTGTAGTCTCATAATGTAGTTAAGTAGGGGTTTGATTCCTACACTTGCCAACTGTGTGTGTGCGTCTCCCTGGGGAGGTGCAACAATTTTGGAGACTACTCACACCCCTTAAAAGTGGTATACTCATCTTTGTCAAGTCTGAAGATGTCACCATCCTACAAATATACCTGTGGAAAGGCAAAATTCCAGTAATGTGTATAGTGCATCGTGTAAATGTTTATTGCTGTAGTATTCTAATGTAGTTAGGTAGGAGTTTGAATCCTGCACTTGCCAACTGTGTGTGTGAGTGTGTGTGCCCCCACTGGGGAGGAGCAACCTTTCTGGAGACTACTCACACCCCTTAAAAGTGGCATACTCATCTTTGTCAAGTCTGATGATGTCACCATCCTACAAATATACTTGTGGAAAGGTAAAATTCCAGTAATGTGTATAGTGCATCATGTAAATGCATACTGCTGTAGTATCATAATGTAGTTAGAAAGGAGTCTGAATCTCACACTTGCTGGCTGCATGTGTTGCAGGGGTGTGACACCGTTGGTCAATGTGAAGTGGGTTTTGATTTTTCTAGTGTATGACATATCATAATGACAACTGTATGTGCATTACACATGTAAGGTAGCTGTGGGGAAAAGCCATATACATACATGCGACCTCAATTATTTCATAGGTGGGTACTCTGCTTTCTCCATGAAAGCATCTGTTATCTTTGCCAGAGCGTGCTGGTGCTTTCCAGACCTTGGGTCACTTCTGTATGCTTGTGACAAGCTTAGCCTCTGCAGTGATCCCTGGGCTAAGTCTTCTGTTTCACATTTCTATTGAAGAGTGTGAGTGAGGGTTTATGCTTGAGGTATATTTGAATCCTATTCCAAAGCAGGCAAAGTCTGGCAAAGATGACTAATCATTATACGTGTGCAACAACCTCTGTGGATCTGCATGCAAACCCTTTATTGCTTATGTGCTCCACAGAGGGATTTCCAAAACCCTTTGGTAATGTGATTATCAAAGGAGAGATGACTAAACACATGTCTCTATGTATACATTAGTACCTGTTCCACATTTTGAGGGCTACTAACTATGTGGTATTCTGGGGATACTTTGTTTTCTAAAAGTGGATAACTATGCTTTCTTTGGCTTATAGCTTTACAACAGGAGTTTGACACCAGGTATCTGTCTCTATGATACCCTTTTGGAGGATGTGTGTGTCATCTGGAGAATAAAGTATAGCCCACAGTATGCATTTTCATCAAATGTGGCCAGACATATCCCTACTGTGTTTGCTTGTACTTAAGAAAGCTATATGCCAAACAGGAGTGGTCCCAGGGCTGAGTGCAGGTGAATACCACTTGTTACCAGCATAGAATTGTACATGGAGGCTGCAAATGTTACTGTGTGCCCTACATCTGTGTGTCAGTTGTCAATCCATCATCTAACAATTGTTTATGGTCAGTCTGTTGAGGTTATGTATAGTACCAGAATGTGGGATGAGTAAGAATTGCTGGTGAGCTATAGCTTGGCTGTGTGGACCTGCCCTCCTTCACCTATAGCCTTGTTAACTGGCTTGAAGTCTACTAGGTGTAGGAGCCATGATCTGGCATTTAGAGAACCTAAGGGGGTATGGTGCAGTGTTTGCAGGTTCATAATGTCTCTGTTAATGAGTTCCATAATGCTGTGCTCCATAGCCTTCCAGATAACATTTGTCTGGCTTATAGGGTGAGAGTTTCCAGGATCTGTTGTAGTTCTACCCTTAATCAATTTATGTTAACATTTGCACTTGGTGTGACGAGGGTGACCAGGATTAGGAATAAGTATATTAGAGGGTCAGCCTAGGTTTGAAAGTTAGTAGACCAAGCCAGATAGGCAGGATTAAGTTGGTTTGTACATGTGCTGAGGAGGGATGCAGAGTATATTGTGAAATGGATGCTAAGGATGAAGCCGCCAGGTAACAGGAAAAGAGGAATACCTAAGATGAGGTTTATGGCTGTGGTGAGAGAGAACATGCAGGTGGATGGTGTGACAGTGCAAGATACAGAGGGCAGGACGAAATGGAAACAGATGATCTACTGTGGTGACCCCAAATGGGAGCATCCGAAAGGAGAAGAAGAAGACATTGTAGCTCAACCCTTGTGGACTATAAACACCATTACCATGCATCATTCCACAAGTATGTAACCTGTATAGAGGCTGCATCTGGACAGAGCATTTAGGTGAGTGGTGACTTCATATGTCAGCTTGTGTATGACACAGCCAGGGACACTGTCCTGTACCATTGCCACTGTGGTTTGGACTTTGGTAAAGAGGTGTTTTAACTAGAGTGTCTGTGAATCATCAGGTTTTACATTCTTCAGGTCTGGAAATGTGGCCTTTGTGTAATGACAGGGTGGTGAAATTCACATTCAAACTGTCTGATAAGAAATCGGTAATGTCAGTCAGATAAGTGCACTTTGTGACCATTTTCATTAACTGTGACCCGATCTGAAATTTCCCCTGTAGATTATAAACAACACTAAAGAAAGCTATAGTGTTGTCTTTGGAATCCTTGCCATTTTGTATTTTGAAGCTTGCCTTGTATGTTTAATGAGGGCTTGTATTTTCCCAATGATACTGACCAGAGAGGCTATCCCTTCTTGGTATGTAACTCTTTTTTGGTACAACTTCACACCTTCTATTATATATTTAGTTTATGGCAGGGGTCCATGAGACTAATGCACTTTTACTGTATAAGTCAGAATTTCTTGTGTTTGTGATAGCACAGTCCATGCAACCCTGTTGGTGAATAGTGTGCATTACTAAAAGATTATGCAGCTGGGACATTGTTAACCTTAGTAATGCAAACCAATGACAGATAGCAACAACAGCATCACCCACAGCACAGTGTCAACCCGTGTCATACACACACATGCTTACTCAAGTTCCAAAATGTGTGCAGTACAATGCATACTGAACACCAATAGAAACTATGGAGTGTTAACACTGGCCAGTACAGGGCAGATCACCCTGCCCATGTGTCCAATATGCATGTACATGCAGACAGTGAATCTCCACCATGTTCACAAATGGACACCTGCAAACGTGTATTGCATACACCCCACACTTACTGTCCACTGTATAACGCATGCTGACACAACTACACACATCAACCAAGTGGCACATGGGCAAACAAAACACAATTGGAATAAATACTGGTAAAAACAATACAACATTGCTAATTACAGCTTTAATGCATCATGCCTGCTCAGCTACACCTTCAATGATATCATTACACTTTACTGCTGACAACATGCTACACATCCAACCATTGCTATACTTTATTAAAGTCACCCTGTGCATCAGCACCATGTTAGCCTGTTCCTGCATCAATGTTACAGATGACAGGAGGTGGCACAGGTTTCATCATATGCACAGGGTGTGTTGTTGGTTTGCCAGAGGCCTACACTGAGCCATACAATCTACATGTGTGTGTGACTGTGTGTGTGAGGGCCATGAGTACTGTTATGGGCCAATGTTGATGTCATGTGTGCGGGTATGTGTTTGCCCTAGGTTTCTGGTTTATGTGTGTGTGTGTGTGTGTGTGTGTGTGTGTGTGTGTGTGTGTGTGTGTGTGTGTGTGTGTGTGTCTGCATGCACACAGTTCCACCATGTGGCTGCCATATACGGGGATTTGTGAGACAGCTACAGACTGTACCTGGCAGGCTTTACAGATCACCATCTCTGGCCATTGATACGGAACCTCTGCCTGGTAGGGGTGCTACAGACAGTATCAGGTACTAATCCAGATTGGGTACTATCCGAAGAGCTTGAAAAATGTTCACTGGATCCAGGTCCCTGCTGGGACTGGCCAGAGCCACATGCATGTGGTCTGCTAGGACAGTCTATGGACAGCCCCTCCCTAACATTGCTGGGGCTGGTACTGGCCCTACGGGAGCAGCTGTGACTTGCTGGACTTCCACTGTGACCTCCAGCTGGTGATGTTGCTGGCATACATCCACGTCGATGTCTCAACTGTCCCGCACTGTCCTGACACATGGACATGACATTGTGGAGGACATCCAATGTCTCACCCCAACGTCTATCAATGACCTCAGTGTAGTTATGTATGGCACCTGTAGGTCACGGATACTGTCATTTATAGAGATGTAATAAGCCCTCTGTGCCCTTAGCTCCTGTCTGGTGTACCGCTCGATTCGTGTCTGTGCCTCCGTGACAGCCTGGATCATGCATGTGGTAGAAAGAGGAGTGGCACGTCTGCCAGGGGCATGATTACCAGCAGTGCTCTGACGAGAACCCCTGGGCATCTACCTATTTGGTACCATTCCAGACATCTGGCTATGGCTGATGTCTCTTGATACATGTGCAATAGATACCACACTGTCCTGGCCAGTGCCAACCGTACACTGTCCCTCAGCTAAGGGCAATGGTGATGACGGATGTACAGACAGCATGACTGTGTGCATGCATGGGGTGGAGACTTGTGTACTGTCAATTGGTGGCCCAACAACAGACCCTGACAAACCTACCTGTGCCTCAACACACCTATCCTCATGATCACTGTCTATCTCTGTGACATCAGGTTACCTGCTGTACTGAACCAGCCCTACCTCGCCACCTGTGAGAGGAAAACAGGAAACACACTTTAAGACCTGAACATGACTTCAGACCACATGCATGCATGCGCACATGAGCACATGCACACATGCACACATGCACTCATGTGCACATGCACACATGCGCACATGCCCACCTGAACACATGTGCACATGTGCACATACACACATGCACACATGCACACATGCATACATGCGCACATGTACACATGCACATGTACACATGCACACACACACACACAAAACTGCAGTCCTTCCAAAACAGACACACACAACACCAGCAATCACAGAACATACACAATAGCAGTTGATGATGGGGTACAGTATCTCAAGCAAATCAGTCATATCACACATGTCAGCATGCGGGACATGTGTTGCTCAACAGCATGCAGTGCAAGTGTAGTCATTCCTTGTTACTAACAGTATACATGGCTTTGATGCATGTGTTTTGTTATTAGGTAGTGGACCTCCCCCTGGATGCATATATGAACACAACATTGTTGTGCAGGTATTCATAACCCTGTGATGTACTGTGTACCATAACTAATAGGTGTATATACCATTTCTGGATGTGTATCTGTGTGTTAGATATGTATGCAATGCTGATTACAGCCTCTGTGTATTTAGCAAATAAGTGTAGACATATTTAACACATTCCTGATGAGTATTCACACAACATCATCAGTGGTGCATGGATAATTGATGGAATACCATTCGGCCACACACCCAATTTACGGTACTTATGGTGAGTGTAGATCATATTGTGGACATGCCAGTCTCATCCATGACATGGCATGCTAAAACACAACTGCATATTTAAAAAACTACACATACCCAATATGTGTCATATGACCTAGCCACTCAGTAGCATCACAAGACATATATGTGTCAGTTGTGCAAATGGTGATTGGTATGCATACTGTTTAGAGGTGCATATGTGTGCACACACATCATTATGGTGTGTAGCAATGACAGCTATGTGTAGTACTGTGGTTACACTAACTGGATGGGGTATAGTACCATAGGCCATCATCATGAAGCATCAGGTGGTCACTCATGGATACAAATGTTTCACAAACCAGCACTAATCATGCTGTGCCAGAACTGTACTACCTTGGCTAAATTCACCATTTCACAACCAGTTGTTACATGAGTTTGTAAGGAGGCCAATAAGGAACATTCCCTGACATGAATGTGTAGTGTGTTTCAGAGTGTTTAAATGCCCCAGGAGAGGCCTGTACCCCTCAGGTATATTATGTGTAATGTGTGGATGAGATTTTTGATACTGGAGTGTGTCTTTACAAAGGGTTTTGGAATCCTTTAAGTGTAGCATGTTAAAATGCTCTGTTTATGACATAGATGTATATGCTATGTGCATGTTGAGTATCAACTGTGCCTATCCAATGGTCACTACAGTCTAGCCACATTTGTTTGAGATGGTCTGGGTATTGCATGTATCTGAGGCAGCTAATCACATTAGTGAGATGTGCATGCTCTTACACCAAACATGCACATTATGGGTAGGTGTGTTACATGTGTACATGGCCTACACCTTAACTATGACATGCACTTTTTATTTACAATAATAAATGTAGAACACACTCACCAGCATCTGTCCGCTGCCTTGATGTCACCCCAGAGGTACCTACTTAGAGATGAGACAGTTTGTTAGTGGCCACAACTGTGGCATTGCTACTGTGTGTTTGCAATCTTACAGTACAACAACAGTTTACATTCACAGGGCTACAGATTATGTTCCAAATGATCAGTATTGCACAACAACAGGCTCCAAATCTTTGAACGACACACTTCAAATCTCATATGTACATGGTCTACCAATACAGAAAACAGTAGTCTACAGATATGCCATGTTACCTGCATGCTCCATGTGTGCTTGCTGGGTGGCTCCAACCTCCATCATGGTGTATGTTTGCTGCTGTTGTTGTTGGGCAGGTGCCACCAGGCTCATGAGCAGCTCCTCCACTCTGGTGAGGGGGGATGTATATTAACAACACCCCCTGTTCAAGCTGTTGTCTACACACATCAGTGGCATGCTGATGGACATGTCTGAAAAGATCACTGCAGTGGTGGCATACCTGCTCATATGTCTGGTTATGCAGGCCTACCTCATTGACCCTGCAGACAACATCTTGCCACATTGCAGTATGCTCCTGCTGGTACTGGCTGGTTCGTGAAAACATGAGATGGTAGTGCTGAATCATACTGCTAGTAATGATATCATCTTCAGCACTACTGTAACTCGGGTTCCTGTGGTGGGCCATGATCCCCAGAAGACATAAATACAAAAATATGTCTGAGCAAGTCATATGGCACATTTAACATTATACAGTACAGATATCACTGAACTGCCATATATAGCAACCTATAAGCTAACAGAGAGTGAAACACTGTAACTGCCACTCATCACTGCTCACCCCACAACTGCTTGAAAGTGCCTTGCTCACTGTCTATCTAATGAACCATGTTCTACGCAGCAACAAAATAAGATCACTATATAAGACTATACAAGAGTACCTGGCACACTGTATGCAACACGATGAACCACATAGCCACAGCAGATATACACAAAGCTGATGTGTAAAGAAATATATCATCCATCACAATCAGTGTAAGGTCCAGTAAATGTATTACTATTATACCACATAACATGTTAATGCCAAACCCGTGGGGAAAATATGTGCACAATTGGGAATATTGGTCACATACTGCTGTAGTACACTATGAATGTTGCTAGATACACAGTTATATGTATTACAGACATACCCACACACACATCAGACATAATTACAGGACACAAAGGTATGACAACCCAGATAAGTTTTCAGTGTGTACTATACAGTATTGTGTGTCAGTACTTACACAACCTTAATCTTAAGAAATGTAATCTGTGATGGACACAGGGACCACACAAAACAGTGGATGCAAGCAATGTGAACATACACCATACTTTGCTGTACAGGCCCAGAGCTTCAATTAGTACTACAGTACATACAGGATTTGCATTCAACATCTATACCAATCAATAATCATAGATGTAGTGCTTTAGCCTCCAATGACACACCCTAGTTGAAACCAAGGGACTTAATCACACTGTATGCAATAACACTTGTTCTGCCTAGCAACAGAATACACAGCTTTTGCTAGGATCAAAGCAAGGACCCATAATAGCATAACATAAACAGTTTCCCACTAAGCTATGCCACAGATACATATCTTTGACGTATCCACAAACATATTGACCATCACAGTCAGTAAACAGTACAGAGAATCTATTGCAACAAGTAGATGTAGGTGTGTATGAGTATGTATAAATATATATGTGTATATATATATATATATATATATATATATATATATATATATATATATATATACATATACACATTCATTTGTCTACATATACATATATATATATAGGCATATATACATTTCACCTTTCATAGTGAGAATATCAATTATGCAAAGGATGTAAGGTGTACAGTAATGTAATAAAGTCGCACAGTCTTGGGATAAATGCACTGAAGGTGTTTACAGCCAGGGTAGCTTTAACAGGCCTTACTGGCTTCAACATTGCAAACTGAACAAACCACCCACAGTGTTTAACCACCACATGTCATATACCAGCACTGTATGCTGTCTTGTTTGTCACACACTAAAACCTACATACAAATATGTGCATACTAATCTTTACCAACATATATATCTCCCCCCTTCGCAAACAGTTGCAATATGTCCCCTGCTCTATGCACATATACAGATGTGAACATATATGACACATATATATTTCTCCATATATGTGTGGCATACACACACACATGGTCCACACTGTTGTAAGTTCCTAGACCTCACAGCTGAACTGTTGGGCCTTGCTGAAACACAAACAGGTGTCACATATGAACACAGACTAACATTAGGGGGGTATATATGGCAACATATGCTAGATAAGCATACTAGACTGCTACAGCAGTTGCCAATGCTAAGCTACACTTTAATATGACTATCATGAATGTGTTGTTCTGTCACACCCATGTTTATATAATGTCAGCGCTAATCCCTCCAACAGCCATTGGCCACACTACTGTACAGAACACAGATAACATGAATCAGATCTTTGACAATTAATGCTGAGCTACACATTTCACATGTATGTCCCACTGCCCACAGGTGCACACAGTATTGTCCATAGCAGTAGTTAAGCAGAACTTCTGTGCATAAAGAAGTACTGCTGCCACATATGAATGTTTCACATTATGTAGACCATTCTTCAATAACATCTACTACATGCCAGTAAATACATATGTGTCACATACCTTTCCTTTGTATAATTTGGTAATATTTATTTTTCCTTTTCTCTCTCTCTCTCTCTCTCTCTGTCAGTCTCTGCAATAGAGTGATTGAGTTTGTTGGCAGAGATTGCAGCCTGCTTTTGTAGGAATTTGCACATGAGCATGTGATGGCCTCTGCAGCAATTAGTGGCCCCCATTTGCTAATTGCATGCAGCCTGCTGTGTAGTAATTGCAGTAATCACTGTCATAGCAACCCAGTACTATAAATTGCTGACTCATGTAGGCGTGGCCCTTTCAGCTTTCCAAGATGGAGATCATCCTTGTTTGGTGTGGACATCATTGTTTAAGACAGAAGGTTGGTATAGTTCTTGTATCAGAAGCCAGGGGTGTAGCCAGAGATTTACATTTTGTACTCAGAGTCAGACCTAATGTTGCTGCTTCCAGTACCCACTTGTCAGTGTAGAAATGTACTCACCCCTCAAAATGCTACCCCAAGATACATGGAAAGATGTACTTGCTTTTCAACTGTTACAATTAACTGCCATACAAAGCTAGTTATAGAGATGTATTCCTTTGGCACAAGAATTGTTTGTGAACTGCTATACTGTGAATATTCATTTACACAATTCTAAACAGTTTGTGCTTTTTTAGTGTTGACATTAGCACGAGCTGCTCAGAAAAAACTGGACACATTTCAGTACAGTGAGTATGCTTACCTACATCCTTGGTAGACCCTGCACACACAGGTATATTCTACATTTGGGTAGGGTTGTAGAAGTACAGAGAGCATAAGTAGTATTGTGTGGATTTTATCTTGCTGGACTTACTGGGTTGTTGTGTACATGTTACATTATCAAGGCAAGTAGTCTGTGTAACTCCCAACTGTGGACCTATCCACATGATAGCCAGAGAATAGCCAGTTATTTTTGTCTGTGCACCACACAGTTCTTTTCAGCAATAGAGCAATGGCATTCTTACAGTTGTTTGCTACCAGTACATGGCTACATCCATTTGTATTTCAGTGTTGTATTCCTACATAAGGGTATGCTTCCGAAACTCCTTCCAAAGCTATTTGCACAGTGTGTAACAGCAGAAAGGCTAATATGCCTCTGTGTTTCTGCCTCTGCCAGACCTCTCAACCAATCAGGTACATATTTGAACAGAATCAGGGAAAAGTCAAGAAAAAGTCAGGGGCAATCAGGGACACCTTTAAAATATTAGTGCCATTAAGTTGAAACATTGATAGAATCAGAGCATATGAATTAATACACATTTTCTGATGTAAAAGAAGTGTCTAACTCTTAATTATTGTCATTATTCATTAAGTGTAATTCACCACCTTTCTGCCCAAAGTCAGTAGTTTTAGGAGGGATTCTGAGGGACAGAGCTAAAATTTGTGTAAAATCAGGGGCATCCCTGAAAATTAGGGACAGTTGAGAGATATGGCCTCTGCCCTAAACAGATATGCCAGTGTTCATCATCCACAGAACAAGTTGTGTGGTATGGTATTCCTACTTTTCCTTTACATTCCCTCATTCTGATGCATGATATAATTATTTAAGCACCAACTTGATGTATATCTACTGAGGCTTAGTGGTACTTCATGTTGTGTAGTGTGTGTAAGGTCTGGAGCTCGAGACTTACATAGGTGTTTTATTTTGTTCCTGAGCAGAACAAGGGCCCTCACATACAGAGTGACTAAGGCACTTTTAAGCAGTTGTAAACAGGTTTGCTTGGGTTTGCACAATGCTGTGCATTGCTTAGCTAAGCACAAACAAGTGCAAACCTGTGCAAACCCACTAACTACTGCTTAATAGTGCTTACTCCCGCTCACCCCCGCACTAATTTCTTTGAAAGAAAAGAAAATGGTGAGATAGGACAGTGGTGAAAAAGGGGCATTAAGAGGGAAAGACAGTATGGAAAATAGCTCGGGATGTGCAAGACAGGTGTAGGGAAGGTCCATAGCTGCCCATTTCTTCAAAAGCAACAGCTGTGCATCTGCAATAAATTTGGAGGTAGATATGAACCCTTCAACCCCTGAGAGAGGGGTGAGGACAACAACATATGTTGTAATGACAATTAAATAACATTTCATGTGTCCAGTGGACATGTGTGCAAAATGGGTAGCTATGTATGGGGTGTAATTTTTTTTTTGGGAGCAAATTGCCCTTTTTTTTTCAGGTGTGAGTGGAATGTGGGGTAGAGGAAGTAGGTATATTTGGGGAGGTAGGTTGGGGAGGTAAACAGACAAGACAAACAAGACGCATACAGGGGTGGTATATGACACATGTTGTGAGTGAACACCTTTGATGGGGAGGGATGTTTGGAAATCGTAAGCCCATGAGCCCCCAGATGGAAACAGTGGGACTGAGGCCCCCACCCATGGGCAGTCACCACTGCACCTTCATGGCCCAGAGGGTGGCTGTGCTGGGGGCTGTATAGGAGGGGCAGGCTGACCCAGGAGTTGTGCTACTCGGGCCTCAAGCTGGTGTAGAGTTTCTGCAACAGAACATTCAATCTCTCTATGCACCACAGCCCAGACCATTCGAAGAGTGATAGGTGCCCCTCTGCCCACGCTTGCACGGGGGGGACCAAGCCCCATCCCCTGCAGTGCTTCCGCCCGAAGGTGGCACAGGACCAGTGGAGGAGAAGGTGCCAGGCTGGGCACCAGATCTACTGATGCCAGGTGCCATGGACAGCTGAGGTGGGACAGGTGGGTCCGCTGGGACCGGCCTTCCCATTCTAACTATGTTTTTGAGAGTTTAATAAAGATATGGGTTAGTAACAGTCAACAGCATTCCCAGTTAGTTATAACAGCATGCAGAAGTATTCCATTAAACCAACAAACCAGATTTTCAACAGTTGAAAAGCAAGCATAACACATGCATATATAGAACAATAGTGGACATTACAACAGCATGCAGGTTGAAATGATGGCAACAGGCCACCAATATTGTGGTATTTTAACAAGGCACATGCATAGAAATAAATGCAAATATTTATAAACCAATAGGACATGTGTCCCAACAAATGTTTTGAGATTAGACATACCGATTGAGGTGTGGAATTGCATTTTTATGCACATACAGTAGGATGGGAAAAGATAGCTCAATTAACAACTTATATATCCTTCTAGTTTTCAATACATTCTTATTAACTTCAGTTATATGTCCCTTACATGTATTATTACACTACCCAATGTCCTTATATTGTGCAATTGGATTTTGCTAGATCATTATATACATGAGCTGTATCTTACATACAAACTGTCCAAGATGCAGATATTACTGCAACATATTTTGAGAGTTGCTCACACACTGCTGCTAAGATGGTACACTGACAGATCTACTTTCATATAATTATATAGATATGTTCAGGTGAAAGTATCAGTTATATGTTAACAGCTCCCTACATCTCTGGCAGCACACTGACATTTCTGGGGAACACAATACCAAGCTACTCATGTACCAGATTAACCTGTACATGCTTGCCATGAACCAACAGTTGACGGCTGTACATATGCATACAAGCTACTGGCACTCCCTTCATCCACATTATATGGGCCTACCCAAGTGTGGGTTGACACTGCTTAATACAACACTACTATTTGTAGAATGAAACAGTACAACAACATATCAAAGAAAATGACACAGACACACTCCATGAATCATGCATTTATTAAAGGATTATTACACCTTTATTTATTGGGTTAAAAGATTTTTTGAAGGCTCTTTCATTTATTTTATATAACAGCACATGCAGAATAATTACTAACTGCCTCATGATGCAGACTTTGCAGCCTATCTTCATGGGCTTGCTGGTTCATAGCCCGGTCACCTGCAGCTGTGAAGTAAATGCAGTGATATTGAGACATACCTATCCATAGTATAGACGAGCATAGCAATTCTTAACTACTTAATGCAATGACTACTTACTCGGTACTGGAGCATTACGCATCGTACGGGATTCCTGGATCCACTGGTCCAGTTGATCCTCCCTACGACGCTTCAGGTCAGAATAATAGTGTCTGACCTGTTCACCAGTCCGAGAAACACCAGTGACACTGGTGAGATCACGGGCAAGACTGTTCCAGGCCTCTGTTTTATATTGGGTACCCTGGTACTGGCCTTGCAGGAGTCTTTCCCCATGATTGTGGACAAGGAGCCAAACCATAATTTTAGATGCCTGGATGCCCCAGCGTTGCGCTCCAAACTGAGTGCCTTCACCAACACCAGCCATGCTGACTGCAGAAGGAAGCTACAACCAGTTATAGCAAGTATTCCCGCCTGTGGAGCTTAAATATGCCTCATTTCCTGCACTTATTTGTGATTGGCCAGTTTTGGAAAAACTCAGCTGTAGGCAAGCCTGCTTAGCTGATATTGGCAATGTTTAAAATTCCTTTGATAGATATGTGTCTGTTGAAAGTGCATGTTTGTGAAGTGCTGTCATGGCTTAGTGGTTAAGTACTGTGTCTATAGTGCACAGTATCCTGAGTTCTAGCTCTGTCACTGCTTTTTATTTTCCTGCTGGGCAGACCTGACTGGTTAAGGAACAGTAAAGCAGGTGTGAGCGTGTTTACCCGACTTTGCTCAACTTTGCCCGACTTTGCCGACATTGCCCGATGTTGCACGATGTTGCACTGGTTAACGCGGTGCGCAGCTACACGCAATTGTATTTAAATATGCTCAGTAATGGTAAAATGTGCTTAGCAGTGCTTTATATTGCTTAACATAGGGTACTCATGCCTCAGAATGCATAACCATTTCACCTTTATATATATATATATATATATATATATATATATATATATATATATATATATATATAATTCGTTCACTACTACATTTAACATTTCAATGCTTTTTACAAAACTTATACATATAAAATGTCAGGAAATATTTTTGCATACAGATTTCCCACAGAAAATGGAACATGCATGAATGGGACTTGAACCAGGATTGCCTCCTTTTTGTGCGAAGTCTCTAACCACTACACTATCGCTATGTTGCTGAATTGGCATATATTTTTCTTATTATCCTCTTCTGGTGTCTAAGCTGCTAACTGTAGCTAAGCAATGGGCAAACCCGGGAAAACCCAGGCAAACCTGGCAACTACAGGCAGCTATATTGGAAGAAAAAAAAATAATTTTTATTTTTAATTTTGTAAGTTGTTTAACATATGGGGGAGTGTAGTGTTACATTGTACACATGTGAGCGGACTCGCTCCTGTAACTCGAAATTGCGGCATTTCTTCTTTGCAGGGGCGTGGATTGTTGGACTGCTCGGCAGAACGACATGCCCCCAACACTCGTCTATGCTCCATGTAAGCTTTAGAGTTGAGGCAGCATGTCCTCATTAATATGCATGGCGCGCTGCCATCATACTCTTACACTGGCACTTCCGTGTAAGACTAATCTAGTCTTACACAGAAGATTAGTAAATCCGGGGGCCAGTGTATTCACATTTTTGCTAAAGGAACCATTCTATCATTAGCCTCATAACAACCAACACCCTTAATGTCCACTTCTCAGTTCGTACACAATACCTATCAGTAAGCAACCAATGCAACCTTTCCCATTAAAATACCTGCCAAAAAATTACCGTCCCCAATTTCTTTCTATCCCAAAAATCAGAAGATCATTAAGGCACTATACAGAGGCTTAACAAATGTCAGCAAGTGCATTACTGCAAACATCTCAGAACCCTTTCTGAATAGTGCAACACTTACCAGTCTTCTACTACATTACTAATGCAAAGAATTTTCCAGAATAACAAATATTTTAAAATCCAACTGCACAATTAGATCACTGAAGAGCATCTTGCTCTATTCAAATTGAGACATGAAGCATGATGAGCTTGGAAAGAGAACTCATCCAACAATAACAGGCAATATTTCACCCATCCTCTTCACCTGGTAGAGAAAGTGACCAGAAAGAACAAATCCATGCATCTGCTGTCCCCCCAATAATTAATGCTAAACGTGTCTATGCAGCTCTAGAAATCAGGCATTCATATCTCAAGTTGCAAACCCACTAGATGTTTTCCATTAAATGACACAATACAGTCCACCACAGGAAATTTAACTTGTACTCAGTTCCTACAAATTTCTTCTTCCTCCTACACTGTCTCCCCTCCTCAAGAAACCAACAACAAAGCCTGAATAACCTCCCTACACCCCTGTTGTTTACTTTAAAACTATATCCAACAAAAGATTGACAGTCTCCTCTGAATCATCCCACTTGACATTCTGTCTGGGTCAGATGGCTTTCAACCCCAGCTTAACATTGTCTTTAAGGACTATGTCATGCAATCTGTCTAGGTCCTATTCATCAAATGTCTCACTCATAACATCATGATGCCTTCCACCTGGAAGATTGTTACTACAAAGCCTACCCACCCACCCCCACCCCCTAAAAAATACAAGCCTGGCTTCAGTAGCAACTCTTGTCCTTTATCATTTCTACCTGCACTGGGCCAAATGTTTTAAAAACAATCTACAGCCAACTCTTTGATTATTGCATGCCTACAGAAACTACTCCTGTAATGAGCATGGCTTCTGTATAATTAGAAGCACAGGCACTTCAGTGTTTACACTAATAGGTGATATCCAAAAAACATGGGCAAGGACAACATCACTGGGGCCATCTTTATCAGCTTCACTAAAGCTTTTGACCAGGTAGACCACCCTATGCTATGTGACACAATCACCTCATCTGAAATTATCAACCAAGCCATCCAATAACTCAACAATTCACTGTCAACAAAGGCAAATATAGCTCTCATTCTGCAACCCTGGTGAAAGGGGCTCCACAAGGGTCAATCACTCCCACCACCACTTTTCTAGCTGTTATCTTTCTGCCAAGTGACATTCACCATATACCAGTAATGCTCTACACAGCTGACATGGTCAGTTACAGATCCAGCTACACCCATTTCTCTATCAAGACCCACCTACACGATGAACATGAGCAACTCTCAGAATAGCTAACCAACAAAAAGCTAATCTTAAATACAAAAAAGTGATATTTGGCTCTGCAATGTCTTCTTGGCTTAGCAGATCACGGCCTATAAAAGTACATCTCTTGAAACAACTCCCCAGGTATCTGACTAGATCAACAATTTAATTTCAAGCATTCAAACTATTTAAGTAACCAAATCTAAGATCAACTCCCATCTCTTCTGGGCCAGGAAAAAATGCCGCACCTTCTTTCCTCAGAAGGAAGAAAGCAAGTTGTAATGGGTACTTCTCTCACAACTTAAATATTAACTTCCCTTTTAGCCTTAGCTTCCAAATGTAATTTTGCCTTACTACAATCTGCAGCCAACAGCATCTGCAAGTTCATAAGACTAGTCCCTAAGTCAGAAAACTACTGTGCTATGTTCAGCAAAGTGCACTGGCAACCAGTCTGTCCCTTTTCTGTTCATCACACTAATTAACATGGAGTTCTTTTCTTTCCTTTCTTTAATTTCCATGTATCTGTCTCCAGCTCTTCTTACAACCTTAGATCACTCACTCCTAATATAATTGTTGTCCAGGCCCCAAGAGTCAATATCCACAGCATAAATGGCAGTTTCTTTGTCCAAAGTCCTCTAATCTGTGTATCACCCCAGCCCACCTAAGAGAAAATTCTTCCTGCAATTCTTTGAATTGCTATGAATGAACCAACAGTCTTTAAACTTTAAACTCCTTCACCTAAATAGCACTAGTATTAATCAAAAACCTGTTACAGAGACCTAAATATGTACTACTACTACATCATGAACACCAGATAACATGACCAATTTGCTAAGTCATTTATTTCTAGAATAGGCTGTCCTTATCTGTTAACCAGAGTATTTTAATGGAAACCTTTAAAAACAGTTTGGGTTATTGAACTGATGATCAGAAATTTTCATTGGAGTATTTGATGAATGATGACTACTTAATGGTGGACATTGTTAGTCTCCCATCAGCTCAGGATGATGTGGCTGAGCTTTTTAATGGTCTCCTTTGACCATAAGCTTTCTAAGAACCTATGAACAGGCAAACCTTAGACACGACCTGAAGAAATTCTTATTCTAAAATGCGTTTTGTAAATGTTATAATGCAAACATGGTCACATGAATTATTTTAATCAACTTCCTCAATACCTCCTCCATATTACATTTCTTGTTTAGCGGAAAAGGCCACTCCCACCACTCTGACCCACTTCTTTGTTTTTTTCGTACTTAAAGTATGTAACATTCTTTTTCTAACCTGTTATCCCAATGTTTGCCCTTCATTCTCTTCTGACTCTTCCCTATATGTTCAGGCTCATTGTTCCCCTACCCTAATTTTATTTTGTACATGTCATTTTTAACTCAGGTTTATTACTTCAACTTTTCAGAATGCAATTATTCATGTATTAAGACCTTCAATTGTTTCATTTCTCTGTTTCTGTAGTATTAAAAATTTGTGACATTGTCATTTTTTGTTACTTTTTTAAATTCTTTGTTTATTCATAGGCTGAGCTTGAAAATGTCCATTTTGACAAGTGGTCTATCTCATTTAACAAATCAAATTGAATACATGAGTTCATTCTGGTATAGACTAAGAAATGATGGCTAGGATTCAGAGGCAGTTAATGCAATTGTCCTGTGCATGTTAACACAGGTAGTGATAATGCTCTAAGTGCTGGCGACTCAGGGATGTCTATAGTTTAACCACACAAGGTTCAAAATTAAAAAGATGTGCAGCATATGCTAATGGGTGCTTAATAAAACAAAAAAGAAACTCCATGCAAATGAGTAACATTGTGTTTGAAAATGGGAAAACTCAAAGTTGTTAGCTAGTTCAAAAATGTATCAAAGACTCTGCACTGCACTATTGTGTTTACCAATTACTATGCATAACGAACTGTGGTGCATATCAGGTGACCCATGCTTTCATTTGTTGTAGCTGTTGCTTAGAAGTATGTGTTGTCTCCTCAGAGCCATTGCCCACAATGTTCTACAATCTGGCCATTAAACTAACAGAGGAAGTATAGAAAGCACCTGACATACCATGAAATCTTGAGTGACCAGCAGATTAAGCACCTGACATCTTGAGTGACCAGCAGATTAAGGAGAGATTTTTTTTTCTGACAGAGAAACTGCACAAAACCTTCAAGATCTTGTTGAGCAGGTTGCCCTCAAGCAGAAACTTGATTCTTGTGAATATTAAATTACACATGGCTTTATCCTTCATAGCTATATGGACCTGATACTGATGTACTGGGAACATGGGAGGGATATTACAGACCTCAACCTTGTAAATCCTGACCCAGTACTTAGACATTGTGCTGCACATGCAGAGGAATATACCAGGCTCCCCAGGACTGCTTAGAAAATGACCATTACATCGTTAGCATTTTACAATATTACTCATTTCCCTGAAGTCTTGGGAGTCATAGATTATACACACATTCCCATCAAAGTCTCACCTTGCCTACAGAGACTGCACTACATCAACAAGGATGACTTCCACTCCCTTAATTGCCCAGTAGTCTGTGATGATCAGGGCATTATATAGAATTTTGTTTGTGTACAACCCAGGCATTTTCCCATGATCCTCACATCTTGCACAAATCTGACTTATGTGATTGATCCCAGAATGGGAATATTCCCACAGGGATAGGTGTTAAATACATGCAGGTACTATGGAAGTAAAGAGAATGCCACATATGATGTGCTGTTTGTTATGCGCTACTTGAACTGTAAGATATGTCTGGATGATGATTCCCATCTGCAATACTGAGACCATGCATTAAATGGTCTATAATGCAGCAAATGCAGAATCTTGTAATATGGTAGTGAATAGGTTTGACCTATTCAAGAGACACATCCATTGCCTAAAAGCATGATGAGGGGAATTGTAATGCAGTCTTTATATCTGTTGGACATTTTTTTTGTTAAGTGTGTAGTTCTGAGCAAAATAGCAAGGACAGGGTAGACAGTAAAGTGAGGGAGACACAGCTGAAGCAGCAGCAGCTTTATCAAGGCAAGGCAGAGGCAGGTGCAATAAACTGCAGCACTGGCAAAGATGTGACATCTAGTCCACAATTATGAGTCACAGATAACAGAGATCAAGTCATGTGTTTATTATCTCATTCAGGCTATGTAGGGCAATGGCCACACTGTGCATCAGATATAACCACACTGGGATAGTGGAGTTGATAGGTCACAGTCGTTATCACTTGCAAAGGTCATTGTAGCACTCTGTGAAGGGGAAGGATCATGCACGTGGTTAGGTGGGACAAATTGAATGGTGACTGTGGATATATGAGTTTGGGTAGGGTCATGAGAAGTGAACACACTAGCTGTGTCCTCTCAGAAGTTGTACAGGGTTAGGGATCACTTCTTCCAATAGTTCAGATGAAGCTGCCATCTTGAGATGATGGATGGAAACTGCAGTGTTGGCCTAAGGTGTCAAGTCTTGCTGCTGTCCATGGCAAGGAATGTATTGAACTAAAGGACCATAATTCTTCACCCTGATAGGGTATACCACGTGTTGATCTTGCTACATTGCCTACAAATTAGCAATCATCTATGACTTGCAGTGGCAGCCTGTGCACCCATATATGACAGGAAAGGGTACAACTCCATGAATGCTTGCATGCAACCAGATGGGATTTCCTAGGTGTTGGGCTATCAGTAATGACCTGGACCTTACCTGCAACTAGTCATATTAAGCTGCATACACACAGATGACAAGTAGTGTGTCCAACAGTCTAAACAGTCTGATCTGGGGCAGTCTGCATTCAACCTCTATGTATTCTGATTCCCCTACAGACATGAATGACATGGAATCTGGTGGCAGATCAGAGAGCAGTTGCTATGTGTCTCAAGGAGGCACTGATGGTGGTTGCATTTTCCACAGTGACCTCAGTAGCTTTATCTGTTCTCTTTCCCTATACTCCATGTCACTATAAACTTGTTAAACGTCATCCCAAAATGCACAGAGCACATGAATCATTTCCAGTGTGCTATGACTAGCAGTAGAGTGTGCCTGCATCACTAAGCTGCATATTAGTTGGTTAATACCAAGTGTTAGAGTGATCTCAGGAATGGACCTAGAGTCATGATAGCATCCCATCCCCCTCTGCATCTATCACCTATGGTGGTATTGTGCACTTCAGAGGCAGTACACAGTTTAGATGCTGTATGTACTGAGGACAAAGGATGAAGCTGTTTGCAATGTTAAATGGAATTTGCCCATTATGCCCTACTGAGTCTATGTGTGTTCAGCCTGTACCTCTCCAAGGGTCACTGTTATGGTCACCCACTGCATTGCCAGATTCTGTCCCAGTACTGCTTGTCTGCAGCACCTTTGCTCAGGAGATGTCTGGAGGCCCTTTAGCAGCACTTTGTTGTCTCTGGTGGTGCATTTTCCCTGCACTACCATGCTCAAGTAAGAGGAGCATCTTAGACAGAGAATGTGGGAGAGTAGGTGTATAGTATGATGTGAGATGACCATAGTTATGCCCACATCACCCTCTCCTTTATGCACTTCATTATGTGCCACAGTTAACTCATTTCCTCCAGTTTGTACTTTAACTCCCAGTGAGTGAGGTCTGATCTTAAAAAAAAAAAAAAAAAAAAAAACAAGTTATCACCTCATACTTCAAGCAAATATTCATATTTCTAGAACAATACATGTTATTAACAGACTGTAAATAGTAAACTGTTTGGCACAAAAGCATCTTTAAAATGGCTCCATTTGTTCAATTCTGCATCTTAAAATGGATTGTATTTGCCACATTAACCACAGTAAATATGAATTATGAAATGTAGTATAAACAGGTTACAATATCTCAGTAACAATTTAAGCAACACGCATACTGCCAGCACCATTTTCTTGTTAAGTATGTGAGCTTTTATATGAGGCTCAGCAGTTCTGTCTGTGTCAGTTAATTCTTGTGGTATTTGGAGAAATGTGAAAATTATTACAATACAAATAAATAGTATACAAATAATAGTCAAGATCTGTATCATCTTTCTTTAAATTATTGGTATCACTAGTATATTGATCATGTAGTATAGTTTTCTGTGTACTGCAGAGCTTCAAAATCAAGTGTGATGAGGGGGAATTCAGAAAATGGTGTGAAGGGGTAAGTTAAACCAGAAAATAGACACATACTTCAAACAAATTTTTCATGGCTAAAACATGACTGAAAATAAAAATGTTTCTCCAAAATAGAGACAATTGAGATATCCGTTACCATGGCAGTATGTTACAGAGACATAGTAACACCATGGTGCATGGTTACATTGCATGTCACTTGATCAAAAATGTACAGCTGGTGCATGGCACTACCAATTTGTTCCTCTAGCTGACTTGACTAGACATGGATAATTAATGCAGTAATGAATTAGCAGTTCTAGAATGGTGTGCTAAGGTGCTGTTCTTCCTTCACAGGGACTTCTGAGAAAGGCTGCTGTGGTAGTACAATGTTTCTTTGCAGAATGTGTATAAATGGCTCAAGCATGCCCGAATGGTAAGTGATGACACTGATATAACAGAGACTTGAGCTGGTACATGCTTAGAAAGTGGGAGGCAGAAGATGGGCAGAGACAACTTGCGATGTATTGTAAGGCTTTTTTTTAATTTTTTCCAGAGCTGCTCTTTTCTGGTATGTTACCTGTTCTAAATGCTTAATTTGGAATGCATTTTTGTTTCACAGTAACAGAGTAGCAGAAAATGGACATGGTAACATATTGATTTAAGCATAAAAGTCACTCCCAGCAGTGAGATATGAACCTTGAATACACAAACAGCGGATTTTTCCCAGGGTAAGTAAACACTTGCCCAAGCTTAAACAAAATATACACCGTAGTAAATAAAACCCACCTAGGTGGGGGGCTACGCCACAACACTCTCCCAATCTGGGAGGGCTGCACCCCCCACCCTCCTAACTATATATACCGACTCTGGGATCTCACTACAGTGGAGAAAAGGGCATGTTAGGCAAGTGTTTAATTACTCCAGGAAAAAATTGTGTTTGGTTATTCAAGGTTTCATGATTTATCTCATGAAAATAAGTTTCAATCATATGGGATTTCAAGATTCATACAGACTCGCAGTCGTAAATCTGATGGCTGTTGTGGTTCCCTTCTCGTACTAAAAGAGCATGAGATGCAAGAAAGTGGTGTCATATTGCATGCATTGGTATACATTGACTCAGCCTCACTAGCTTTGCTTCAGTGATATGTCAGTAGCAAAAGTCATGGTTGTACCTGTAGGGCTTCTTCAGCCATGAAGCAGCCTATTACAGTGTTGTTTGTTACCACTGCACTTTTGTTATATGGTCCTTTTTTAGGATTTTCACCACTATTCAATGTGCACATCTAATTAGCTTTGTTTCTCTTGTGCAGCAACCACTTGAAAAATAACACTGCACAGGCACACATTGAGTGTCTATGAATCCCTGATGATGTTTCATGTTTTCATTTTTTTTTTTTTTGCCTTTCTTCAGAATGTTATTGTTGCAAGTAAATGCATCACCATTTCTAGTTATATATTTCTTTATCTTTTGGAGAGAAAAATGGAAAGGTTCCAATTGGTTGCTAAATTTTGCAAGTCTGCTCTTATATTATTATTCATTATTATTATAATTGTTATTGTTTGTTACTTATTTTTCATTAGTTTTATGTTTGGTAACTTGCAGCAATATAGCTCTTCTACTTTGCATACCTTTGGCACTTGAATGGCAAAGACTTTGGGCATTTATATTTCTGTTTGAGAGATTTCAGGCTGAAGCTCTCAGAAAAATCAGCCTTGCCCAGTAAGGCTAAGCCAGTTAATAAGAAAATAAATACATAAACTGAGTATGCAAAGAAATAAAAGGCCATGAGCACAGGGTAAAGTGGGATCTTTGTAGGTTGATGAATATGGGTTTCATTACTTCTGAGTATTTATTTTTAGATGGGTAAGGAAGATTGAGATGTAAAGGTAACTCACTCATGTTAAAGCAAATTTTACCTATCTTCATAAAGACTGATAAGAGGTATTTGGAAATATCAAGCACATTTTCACTGCTCATAGTTTGTAAGGTAGGGGAACATGGACATTTAAATGTTGATTATTCTGCCATGTGTTGTTTTTCCATGGTGTGGAGCTTTATGAATGATACGTTTTTTTTTCTTGGTTAGACTCAGAGATGTTGGTCCTGAATCTTATATCTGTTGCTACTGTCTACCACTACAAAGCTGTTTCACCTGCTGTGTGTGTGGGGTCTATTTGTATTTACTTATGGCAAAAATTTTTCTTTACTGCTGTTATCCCCCTGGAGCAAAAAAAAACATAATTTTTGAATGCAGTGGAGTAAATTATTTTTTATAGTATTCATGACAGCTACAAGGCAATTTAGTCTCATAGCCATTAATGCCTTTCAAGTACTCAGACCATACCATAACAAATGCCCTACACTGACCGCCTCAAAAAACTCCAGCTTTACTCCATAGCATATCGCCTACTCCGAGGTGATCTCTGCCTAACATATAAAGCTATGTCAAACCCAGAGCTGTTGGACATGCTACACCTAAAGAAATCCCAATACCTCCGAGCTACACGCTCTAGGGACCTAAACCTTGTCACCACAATAAACAGGACATGCTGGAGGGATAGATTCCTGTCCCAGAGTCTTTCCATACTCTGGAACAGGCTACCCATCTATGTCAGGCAAAGTTCTTCATTAGCACTCTTCAAGAAAAATCTTGAGGAGTGGATGGGAAATACACCCCGGGGATCACTTCTGTGTCTCTGCTTAACAGTGGCACAGGAAAATAACTTTCTTGGGTGGCATAAGCCAGGGAACCTTGTTGGCTAGGCTTACGTAGGCCCTTGGGCCGATAGCCTAGTACCTACCTATGAACCTATGAACCTATGAACCTATGAACTCACCCTCAGGCCATAGCCTCCTTCTCAAGCAAAGGAGTGCATAGGACAGTTAGCCCCAGAGTAAATTAATGGAATCCCATCCATAGGTTCTGTTTGAAAGATGATAAACATGCCTCACTGTTTAACCTGAAGGGGAAGTCAATTCCAGAGATGGGGAGGTGTTGCATAACAAATTTATCATGCCATCATGCTCTGTGTTTCGTCAGGTTAAGATTTTGGTAGAACATTCTGGTGTTTGTGCAGCTACTAGACTTGTGGAGATACAAGAAATCAAATGCAAGAATGTCTCTGATGACACAGTAGAGAAGGCACAGAATCCCCATCAAGAGTCGGCAATATACTAAGTAATGCGATAGAGTGGCTAGCTGCTCTTGGTAGCTCTGTGCATTTAAGCCCATAATCTCATTGGTTAGGAAACGTTAAGGGTTCCTACTTTTTGATATGTCTAGGGTGGAGCATCCTGAAATGGGTCTTGTACTGAATGACTGGTGCAATTTATGCTGAATACAAGGGAACAATAACTTCTTTAGATCAGAATGATATGTTCTTTCATATTAGTTGTGATAAGTAAAAGGACTTTCTGGCTACAGTTTCTATATGATGACTGAGGGAGAGGGAATTGTCAATACAGGTTATTAGGTCCATGACTACATCTTCATTCTGTAGTAGGTATTGTCTATACCAAATGTTGAGAATAGAGCTTGTTTAACAAATGCAAAGATACTACACTTTTTCACATTTAATTTGAGTCCATTTTCAGTACACCTCACATTTACTTAGACAAGTTCTTTCTGAAGGTAAAGGTATGTGTGTGTGTGTGTGTGGGGGGGGTCTTGTCAATAATACACAGGTGACAGATATCTAAAAACCAAATTAACCAGTAGTCTTGTTTCCCAGTCTGGAGATCAGAAGAGTAAATGACAAAAAGAGGGGAGGCCAGCACAGAGCCTTGGAGGACTATTCCGGTTACCTTCATTCTCTCAGATGAAGCACCTTCCACAAGAATTACATGTGTTTTATTTTTAAGCAAGTTTGCTATCAGTCTTACTGTCACAGAGATACTGCCAGCACAGCTATCTGGATTTTTTTTTAAATAATTATATGGCATTTGTGAATATTAACATGACTTACCTTATATAGAAGTATAACAAAGAGAGATACTGCCAGCACAGCTATCTGTAATTTTATAAATAATTATATGTCATTTGTGAATGTCAACATGTTTCATGTAGGATGCTTGTGTTACAGATATATTAGAACTGTATGTCAAATTGTACAGGCCTGTGGGCTGAAAAGATATTTTGTCAAGTATTGAGCAGAAATGTATATACACTATTGTAACTGCTATTAGATGTATATATTTTAACCATGGAAACTGGAACACAGGAGATTATCTTGCAAAACTTCAGAAGAATAGTTGCTATTAAGTTACTTTATGGCTGGGTCATAAACAAAATATGTTATCTCTCAGTTTCAGTGCAGCAACTAGAACTAGAAGTTTTTTTATATGAATTGGAAGTGTTTATTGTTTTATGGCTTCCAGAATCTGCCTTAGAACTAAGAAAGGCCCTTGTTTATATATTTTTATAGCTAGATGCTAAATGCTACCAGTTGGCATCAATGGTTGTTTTGAGCCTGGGAACTGAAGTCAGATGACAAGAAATGATGTCATTCTGCAAGTATCCCAGCAGTAATATGTGGGATATTAATTTGGGAAGTCTCTGAAAGAGAGATGTTATTCTGTATTTTGTCTTTAACCTGACAAGACGACCCATTTACCACATCTGCCTTGTTGCTCTGTAAGTAAGTTAACTAGGGTACAGTAATTTCATTTATATACAGTCAATAATATAGTGAAGTATAGATTTGATGTTTTCTTTATTTATTGGAGACTGTCCTGCAATGTTGTTTTAAGTATTTTCTTTGATTTCTAACTCTGATGTAAGTGTGATTATTTACTGAGTATTTTTATTTGTTGTTAAATATATTTAAACATTTCATTGTGGCTGATATTTGTGAGACATATTTAAGTTCTGAGAGTACTTGCATATTTATTTGGTGACACTGTGTAGGCCACTCCTAATAGCCTTGCCCTTGGTCAAACTACCATTTGCATTGATAGTAACATTTCACAATAAGATTGGACATCCTTTGTTAGGAGCCTTAAAATAGTTGATAAGGAAGTGGCTGGTGGCAGTGATAACTACCTTATAGTCTAGGCATAAGGGGTATAGCTAATACACCTGTGCCAGCCTTTCCCGTGTGTGTGTGTGCGTGTGTGTGTGTGTGTGTGTGTGTGTGTGTGTGTGTGTGTGTGTGTGTGTGTGTGTGTGTGTGTGTGTGTGTGGCAGCTACTTGGGCAGGGACACAAAGCACTGGTTGGACAGAGAGGGTGCTGGAGTTCTTGGCTTGGCCCATCAGATGGGATCCCAAGTCTATAGCTGTGCCAGTGGGGACTCATATTGGGGATGTGGAGAAAGAGGGAGAAACCAGCCCCAGACTGACTGTGGTCTCTGTGTGCTCTTAAGGGAAATTGCACTTGATGCAGATAGCTGCATCTGGAAATACTGTTTGTGTACTTGTCATACTCCCTGTATACAACGCCCACTACTGCCAGTGGTGAGGATTGAGGCTCCTTGATTACTGGGCCAGTGGTGGAGCATCACACGTACCACTTAGGGAACAATCCCCCTTTTTACACAGAAGGGCCTTGCTGAAACTCTCCAAGAAATAGTATGTGTACAATTTAACTAAATTTAAACAATCTGTAAAGAAATATGTATATAATACTGAAATTCATTACAATGGAATAAACAAGAAATAGGCAGGAATATAAAGTACAGAAAGTTCTAAGAAGTAACATTTATATTCATACTGATATGTTAGCTAATAAAAACAATAATGTCTATGTTTCTCACAGGAGAAGTGCAATAAACTAACTTCCTTAAAACATAAACAAACAGATTTGAAGAAATGATTTAAAAAGTAAGAGGAAGAAGTCTTGAGTATTTAGCGTCGATTATCTCCAGATTCATAATGACTATTTTTAGTAATAGGAATCAGTATTAAGGGCAACTGCAGCAGTATGCAACTGTTAGGATGAGTCACATCACATGAAAACCCTAAACTAAATAGAATTTTCTACATAGCGAACTTCTGGGGAGACTCTGCGGGTAGTGTACCTGATAGACAGAGGTCATGGTTTCTATTTACTTAGACTTCACTGATTTGGAGTGTGAACTCTATAGTTAATTAATACTTCTTTCAAGAAATCTTTGAAGAGACGGGTAGATTTTTTAAAAATGTGACACTAGCTGTTGCATATACCTCATCACAGGATAATGGTTAAGGTGTTTACCTCACAGACACAAGAGGGTTTGATTGTCACCTTTGGAAAATTGGCTAGGTATAAATGGCCCAAAAGGGCAGCTAGCCTAGTATCTACCTATGAACCTATGTACCTATGAATCTTTACAGTCTTTGATCATCTGAGATTGAGTCATAGCTGCTTCTATATAATAGCTCAAGGCAACAGTTGCTAGAATTAATATTCCCTACTTTACACTAGAATGTGAGTATAACAAGTAAAAGAGTTGCACATAGTCAGAGGCTTAGCACCTTGGATAAAGAGTGAGACAGATGTTGCATTGTCTGTGGCTTTTTCTCAAAAGTTTAGTAATATCCGAGTGAGAATAATAAAGAAAGCAGGTGTGCTTCCTGCAAAAACTGCATTTTGTAACTGTTATAGTTGCACATAATGTGACAAGTTCACGTTGTGAAGAAACCCATGTGATGCAAGCTCCTGCAAGTTGACTAAAAACGTAACTGACCCATCACTAGCTATCACATTTCGATTCTGATGTCTGCAACTACAACAAGAACTATAACAAGGTGTTCCTAAATCAATGCAGAAGATTGTCAAGTTACTGTCATCACAGTTCAAAGAAACTGGAGGAAAGGACCTTTCACTAGTAATGAGCACAAATGCCTATTACCAGAAAGTGTGCAGTGGTTTCCAGCCAGGGAGAGAGTGAACTTTTATTTGTGACATTTTGTTTATACTGCGTTTTTACAAACTTTGTTTTATCCATCAAGTAAACTCTTGCACAAAAAATGCCACACACTTTGATAAAATAAGCAAAAATACTGAAAAATACCAAAATAAATTTATGTGAAGCAGTATAACTTGACTTCATATTTAACATTAGGAGTTTTAAGTGTGGAAAATGACAGAAACAGCAACCATTGAATAGCACAACCATAGAACAAAGTAGGAGAAAGAACATAAAACTGTCCTACATGGAGGTATCCAGATTCAGACAGTGTCATTCCAATTAATTGACTCCTTCATCAGGAGAGTGCCTTGCAGTAATGTGGAACATGACTTGAGATGTATGTGGAGAAAAAGACAGGGATAACCCTAAATTAACCTTATTTAGGATATTATATGTGAAAATTAGACTAACTGGTTTCTGAACTAGAAGCAAGCAAAATACTGATCTCTACCACTGAAATAAATGATGCAAGACTTTCTGTCACATTAAAATTACTGTCTTTTACATTGCAAATAAGAAAAATCTGGGGAAAAAACAAATTAAGGCAAAAGTGGGATAAATTCACTAGTGAGAACAAAAAGAAAGTGATCATAGGTTAAGGTGTATAGTTAATCAATAACGGCAAGAGACAAGGAGTAGAGTGATGCAGGAAGGATATGTTGGGATGGCTAAGAGATAAGAGGTAAAATAACAAATGAAGGGAAAAAACTGAAACCAATGAAAAGCAGCCAGTGGAATGAATGAAAAAATGAGACCCTCAAATGATGTGAGAAAAAGGAGAGTAGGAACGTCAGAAGGTATTGGAAGAATCTCAGCAGTTTTAAGTGATCGAGTCAGATGCTATTGAGAATGAGTTAACAAAAAAATGGGAGTTGTGGTTGAGATAAGATAAAAACTCAGATGCTATCTCATCTGGAAGATGAAGGAAAAGGTAAGAGACATGCCTGTCCCATAACACAAGGAATACTGTTGAAAAAAATATTCTTCAATGTTTTTGGTGCTACAGTGTGATTTGCAGCTTTGCAACCATGAAATTGTAAGCAGAGCAGTAGTTCTGAGTGATCTATGTACAGGAAGGATTTGTTAGTACTAATCAGGTTAAATTTCCAACACAAAAAGAACAGGGGAGGCAAACCAAGTGTAGTTTTGCATCCATTTAGTGTTAAGTGCAACTGTACATTTTTATGCATATAGTGTCTTAAATGGTAGCCACTATGGGAAGCTTCACCAGAGACCAGTTGGCATAATGGTTAAGGTCTTCACCTCCCATGCACAAGGTACAAGGTTTGATTCTGATCTCTTACCAATGCCTGTTTGGAGTTTGTATGTTCTCCCCATGTTTCTGTGGGGTTCCTTTCACTTCTGAAAAACATGCTGCATGCTTCCATCTCAAGCTAACCAATAAATGGAGCTGGGGGCAACAGCACAGACTTACATGGTGCCCTATAGGGGGCAGACTTCTACAGACCAACCGCTTGTGGTGTGCAGTATCTTCAAGATAGGAGAACGCAGATCACAGACTGCATGTCGTGACAGATCTAGCCACAAGACCATGTAAAATAAGGCTCTAGGTGATTCGGTCATGTAAAATGGGTGATAAATGGATTTTGGACCTGGCCTAATCTGACCTATGCAAGGGACCCATGCTATTGTTCAGTGTGTGCCCGCCATAAAGCTCAGGAGCCCTGGCCAACCAGTCTCTAGTTGCCCATTACCTAAGATAGCTCTGGCTGTAAAACAAATCAACCTGCTAAACATGAACTGAGAATTGCTACACTTAATGTACGTTCACTGACAGAAGTGGATGACATGTTGATACATCTCTATTCCTCAGGAGGGGGACAGGCTAGAAATGGTGTGGGCACTGTGGTGAGAGAGAGGCTTCAGAAGATATAATCAGGCAATCAGACTTCAGTGTAATGATAGAGCACTCCACACCAGGGTGTAATAGTGAGGAAAAGAGAAGACCTACTAGATAAAACAGGACAACATGAATTGGTATTGATAATGACAAAGTAAGAATAGCACTAAGTAAAATGAAGTTAGAGAAAGCAGCAGGCTCAGATGAGGTCACAGGAGATATGATAAAGATGCTGGGTGAGATAGGGGAGAAATGGCTGTTGAGGGTAGTCATAGCAGTGTATAGCAGTGTGGTGAGAAAGGTGTATCTCAGATGACTGGAGAATAAGCGTACTCATGCCAGTGTACAGAACAAAGGGGGTATCCACAACTGTGGGCAGCACAGAGGCAACAAACTCCTATTCCATTGCATAACAGTTCTGGAGAGGGTGATTGACAAATGGATACACAAAGTAGTAGAATTTAAAATAGGAGATGAGCATTTCAGATTCAGATCAGGATGAAGTAAAAATGACCCATGAGACAGATAGTTGAGAAGAAGCTAGTGATGAGGAGGGAGTCCAAATAGGCATTCCTAGACTTAGAGAAAGCATATGACAATTCCTAAGAAAGCTGATCTGGGCAGTACTTTGGTGGTTTAAAGTCCAGGAAACATTGATAGAATTAGTGCAGGCTATGTAAAGAAGTGAATGACTCATGTATGAACAGTGTTCAGTCTTACAGAGGGGTTCCTAGTGGGAGTGAGTGTACACCAGGGTTCAGCTCTGAGCCCACTGGTGTTCATACTAGTGATGGACTTCATAACAAACAGGTTGGAGAGGCTGGATCAACAAAGTTACTGTATGCAGATGATGTGGCATTACAGGCAGACTCTGAGCAAGAACTTCATCAAAGGATAGGGGAATGGGATGCAAAACTGAAACTAAGCACAGATAAGACAGTGGTAATGGCAGAAATTGTGGAAATCAGAAGCAGCTAAGAACAGAGATAGAACGGAAGACAGCGGAACAGGTAAATAGCTTTAAGTATCTGGGAGGAGTGGTTGAGGAGAAGGAAGTCTGAATGTCACAGTCAAAGATAGAATCAGAGAGACTGCAGCCAAATGGCATAGAGTCTCAGGTGTAGTATATGATAGAAGAATGCCAAAGAAGCTGAAATGTAAGGTGTACAAGACAGTGGTGCAACCAGTACTACTGCATGGTGCAGAAACCTGGGCAGTAAAGGCAGAGCAGATGAAGAAGCTAGAGGTGATGGAAATTAAGTGCCTGAGAAGGGTGGTAGGATGCACACTGTGGGACAGCCAAAGAAATGAGAATATAAGAGCATAAGCCAAAGAAGCTTCAGTTACAGAAAAGATCAAAGAGAGCAGATTATGTTGGTTCAGACATATATGCAGAAAAACAGAAGACAATCTGGTGAAGAAGATTTTAGACAGACAGGAAGAAGCTAAGAGGAAACAAGGACATCCAGCAAAGAGGTGGATGGATTTTGTGAATGAAGATCTGTGTCAGTCAGACATGAGTGTCAAAGAAGGCAGAACTGTGGCATTGAATTGAGAGAGATGGTGACAGTTAACATGATACCCTGACCCCATGTAGAAAACAGGAAAAAAAGAGGGCTGATGATGATGTTGGTAGCTTCTCATTGTGCATGATGCAATAGTTCAGTTAGTAAGGACTACATTTAGCATCGATTTAAGGGGTGACTTGTGAGTGGTCACTTGTGTAGGAGATGGGCAATGCTGCTTCAGGAGTTGGGACAGTAATGTCAGTTCTGTGTTTTGTATTGTACAAAATGTGGGCATGCATGTCAGCAATAACTGTTGTGTTTTTAACCTAGAGTGGGAATTTCTCATGGGGAGAAAAGAAGAATGTTTAACCCATGTTATTGCATAGTTGTGTAAGTGAAGGGGTTCTAATATCGGTGCATGTTCTGCATATCCTGATTTGGAATATGAGCAAAGAAGGGAAGACTAGGAGTAGAAGAGTTTGCTGAGTCAGTTAGAGGTTAATAAGAACTGGAGATGGGTGTGGTAAAGGAATTAATGCATGGGGAGTACTACTAAAATTTTGATGAGATTAAAAGCACTAGTCAGATTTAGGGTAACTGGAGGATGTTAGAATCTACCCAAAAGTGCTAGTATGAATTATTTGACAGACTGTAGTAGAAAGATAGGTTGAATATGAGAGGAACTATACAGGGCAAGCCTGTATAATAGTTAGAATCTCATTAGCAACATTAAATATAGGTGGGTTCAAACAGTGGTAGCTGGTGACTTCAAATCAAAGGGGGGCTGTAGGAGACAGCTGAGTGGGTGCGGCCAACAGGAAAGGGTGTGGTCAACTAGACATGGGCGAGGCTATGCTAAAAACCACAAAAACTAGGACTCTAATTAAATACGCTGCCCTGGGTGCCACTGGCAAACCATCATTATGAAAGTCCAATCAAGACAAAATGAATTGTAGAAGAAAAAAAAATATTCAATGCACTGGCTACATGACAGCTTACTTAATATCTAGATTTTATTTATTTTATTTATTTATTGACATTTGTTGACCAGGAAAGTCCACTGGGCTTGGGGACCCATTTTCATTGGAGGTCCAGGGAGAAAAGCTTCAAGTTACATGAAAATCATTACATGAATTTGTAAGGAAACAATTACTCATAAAGCAAGTGAAATAATATAGAAAAGTATCTAAACAGCACATAGCTTGTAAAAAGGCACAATACAGTAACAATGGAAGATTAGCATGTAGGAAAATTAAACAGTTAGAAATATTTAACAATACAGCTCAAATTAAACAGAAATATCTAACAATATAGCTCAATTTTTTTTGGGGGGGGTAGGAAAAGGGAAAGGTAAGTGTAGTGGGAAGGTATAATTAGAGAGTTAAACTTAAAGGTAGGATATATATTATTAGAATCTTATGGCTAGGTGGTGGGAATATGTAGATTATAGGTGGTATGTATTTAATGGTAGTATTAAAAGTAGAAAGTGACAAAAGGGAAAATGTGTTAAGATAGTTGTATATTTGTGTGGCGTAGGATAATAAAGATTAGGGATAACTCATATAACAGTATGAAATATACACAAGTATATTTGCTATGTGAAACAGTTTTGCTAGATTAAGGAGGCTGCGGATATGTGTTATATGTGCAGCATGGGTTATCAGTGAGATGTTTTAGTTTTTTTTAAAGGAGATTATGTTGTCTAATTCATTAACTGATGATGGGAAGGTGCTCCACAGCTTAGTTATGGAATGGGTATAGAGGCAGCTACCTGCTCTTTTACTAGGTTATGAAACTTTAAGTAGGCATTGGTTGTTAGAGCGTAGATTTTTGGATGGGATATAAGGTTCAATGATATTTTTCAGGGAAAGGCAAAACTCGGGTTTATAAATGAGTTTATGGGCAAAGGTAAGTTGTGTGTAATGTAGTTAATGTGCAAATTCTACCCAGTTTAGTTCCCTAGTGGCCTGGCAATGGTGGGTGCAATTTGGTTGGGCTGATGTGAATTTTGCAATCTTATAATAAAAGGACTACAATTTGTATTGGAAAGAGTTGTGGAGATTGGTAAAGATAGACCAAGAGAGTAAGGTTGGAAGGAGAAGACTTTTTGAAAGTTTTATTCAGATGGATTTGTCTAAGTATTGTTTGTTTCTGTAAAGTTTGCCTAATTTAAAGTGAGTCTTTTTTATTGCATTATTAATATGCAAGTCAAAGCTAAGTTTGCTGTCAATAGTAATTCCAAGCAGTTAGGCCTGATTTACTAACTCTATTTGGGTTTTGTTTATGGAGAATATAGTAAAGTTTGTGGGAACAGGTTTAGATTGAAAGATGAGTAGTTTAGATTTATTAGGGTTAGGTAATAGCTGTGATTGATTTAGCCATTGTATGGATGCAAAGGCTTTTTGTGTTACCTTTTAGAGGTCAAAGAAGTTATTGGAGGTACAGATTATGGTTGAATCATCTGCATATTGTATGGTAGTACAGTCAGAGTGAACTCTATGTAGGTCATTTATAAAAATGTTGACCAGTCGGGGTCCTAAGATTGACCACTGGGGCACTCATGTTATTTGGAAGAAAGATATAGAGGTTATTCTGCCATTTTATGGACTGCTGTCTGTTTTCAAAGTAGCTAGTGAACCAAGTTAGGGTGGCATCAGAGCATCCTAATGATTGCAGTCGCTGGATAAGTTTAATATGGGAGACTGTGTTGAATGCTTTTGAGAGATCCAGGAACAGGACTGATGTAAGTAGGTTACTATCTAAGGTGTTATAGATGAAATTTGTGAAGGAGACTAGGGCAGTAATGGTACTGTGAGATGATCAAAAACCATGTTGTGAAGGGGATAGTAGGCTGTTGCTGGTTAGATATTCAACCAGTTGTTTGTGGATGCATTTTTCCATTATTTTAGATAGAAGGGACAGTATGGAAATGGGTCTAAAATTAGGTCATGAGGGCTTCCACCTTTATGAAGTGGGGTGATTATTGATTTTTTCCAGAGCTGAGGGACTGTGTGTTCTGCAAGTGATCGGTTTATAAGGATACTTACTGGGAAACCTATTGCCTTAGCACTGATTTTAAAGCATTCTGGGGGGAGATTATCAGTGGATAAGGAGCCTCGTTTCAATTTGCCAAGTAATGTTTGTATTTGAGAGGTTGCTACAGGTTGGAAGTTAAAGGATGGTATAGATCTGATATTGCCTTGAGGTATGCTGGATGGTAGATGGAAACAAAAAGGTTGAGAGGCATAAAAAAATAAATTGCTTTTTAAATACATTACTGGAATGCCAGTCAAAGTCAAGTATAAAAAAAACAAGTAGCACTCAACTCAAACCACTTCTCCTTGCACTGCATTTCTAATTATAATTTATATTCAAATTTATAAAAGTACCAAGTAACATGCTGAAAGAAGCAATCTCTGTGATACCCCCACTTGTAAAAATGTTTCTTATCCAAAAGAGTCATGCTGCCTAACAACAACTATCTACTTGTTTCATGGGGAAACATGATCAAAATAAAAATTGAACAACAAACAAGAAACAAGCTCAAGATAAATTGCTTAATGGATTACTGCACAGGTTATGGATCACACATGATAGATTGGTATTCTGATTAGTTTATGGGTAAAGCCTACAAAGATGACTGCAAGTCACCAACAAATGTAATGAGCTTTGGAAAATACTGTAATCCTGGCCTTTATTACAAATACTGTCATATGCATTTCAATACCTAAGGCTTATACGTTATCTAGTTATGTAAATATTCTCTACATGGCAACAACAAAAAGGGTTTCAATGTTGGTAATTCTTTAACAGTATGCTTATTGAAGCTTACTTGCATCTTGCAGTCTCAGACAAGCTTACCTGATGGTCATTAAAGCATTGCTACTTAAACACAGAGCAACAGGCACTGCAACATCATGCATTTTCTGAATAAGAAGAAGCAAAAATCAATAGTATAAAAATATGCAGAAAACCAGAACATTCTGCAAAATCAAGGACAGATGAAAAGCCACTGTAGTACTTGTGTTTACCTTGGATAGGAGGATAACGCTGCACACTTACACTGCATAACTGCTTCTTGCCTTGCTTGGACACATCCAGAGTCACTAAGTGGGGGAGTGGGGTGCAACAAGTATGTCACAATTTGAATGTCTGGCTGATGGTGATGGCCCAGACACATTTGTCATACCTCTCAGTCTCAGAGCAAGAAATCTGGACAAAGCCATAAACAGAAGTGGGACAAAGGCCCAAAAATAAGGACATTTTTTAAAAAGTGCACTTATAAACTTAGAAAGATAATAGAATAGTAGGTCTTGCATTAGTATGAATTTTCTGAAGGGTATGAAATCTGAAACTCAAATGCAAATGTTTGTCATTATTTTCTAACTTCAATCTTTAATGATTTGCCGCTAATTTGCCAGAAAACCACAATTTTATGAAAAACGGACCAAAAATGTGATGCAAAACTATAACATAGCCACACAATACAGCTGGGAACTGTCAAAAAAGAGAAACTTTTTCAATATTAGTATTGTTAACTTGAGCAGCTGACAAAATAAGAGAAACTACGTGCATTTCAGAAATTAAAAGTAAGCTATAACTCTGATTATTACAATTATTTATTAATTGTAAACCCCCCACGTTTTCTTCCAAATTTGCCATTTTGTGAAGGGATTATTAGGAGAGAGCACCATTTTGAATGAAAATCGGGGGCAGTTGAAAGGTTTGGATATACCTAATTCTATAAAGCAATTTATTTGCGCAAACCTCTGGACAAGGCCAAATATATTGGGGAACATACAAACAGTACTAAAAATTGTTCTTGTACAAACTTAGACAGTTGACAGAACAACAGGTCTTGCTTTATCATGCATTTTTCTGAAGAGTATGAAGTCTGAAACTCTATGTCTGTCATTATTTAGTGTCTTCATTCCTAAATGATTTGACAGAAAACCACAAATTTTATGAGGAACAAACCAAAAATAAGAATCAAAAATCTATTCATTCTGCAAAAATATGGAAAGTTAAGAGGTATAATTCAACCAGGGCTGTCTGAGTTTGCTGCCCTTCCCCCACACAAAATCATGGCCGAATGGGGCTTCCCCCCTTCAGTTATTCCAAAGTCCCATTACTTGGCTATTTATCCCCATTTACCATAAACATTGTAATGTGCATACTGCTTTACTTCTACAATGATTTGGATTTCATTTAAAAGTGTTATTTTACATTTTACAGCACAAACACAAATAGACATCTGCTAAACAAAGCAATGCAGTCTCACAATGAAAATAGACTTAGCATTAAAACTTCCCTGCCCTTGAAACTCACATTAATTGAAACAGCATTGAAATTCACATTCAAAGAAAATACATCTGGCCAGTGGCAGATAAAGATTAAATTTGGGCTGTTTGCAAATCATAGGCCCCTTGCACACGAAACATACATGTGTTCTTTGATACACCCTCCTGATTGTATTAAATTATATTCCTTGTATAATACAGTACAGCTGTTGGAGAGTGTTTTAAATGTATTGTTTTGAACATTTTTTTCAGTAAATAATGAAACAAAATGCATGCACCAATAATGACAAAATTGCCCATTTCAAAACATTTCCATCATAAAAATCTACTCAGACTTTTACAGTCCAACAGTATCAGTAAATATGCACAATCTCTGCAGAAGTAAAAGTCATCTAAATAATTCCACATTAAAGAGATCTGTAACTAATGAAGAGGTTGCTGCTAGCAAACAACTTTATATTTCATTGTTTCATCTACAAATAAAGTGCCTGCTGCTGTTGAGGAATACATTGCCTATGTAGCATTTAAAAAATGATAAGCTAGTAATATTGCAATAGGGAATGGATGGCAAACTGATAACAGGTTCATCATTACTAGGTATCTCCGCCAAGGAGGACATTCTCAGGACTGCAGCATCCAGCCCCTTTAAAAGTAAAATACAGTACAGTAATGCATCAATATACTGTGGGAGTAGAACTCACAGCCTTCTACATCAAATGCAAGTATACTACCTGTTGTGCTATTAACAATATAAGCAGTCACACCATAAGCAGCATTAAACTTCTCTTCACACTCTCAGCTCCTTGTAAAATCCACTTGACATTCAACTCTAGCTCTCAACTTTAAAGCACAAGAAATCTGGAAAAAGCCAACATTTATTGGGGGAGATGGGACAAAAGCCCAAAAACTAGGGACACATTTTAAACATTGCTTGTATAATCTTGGAAAATTGCTAGAATAAAATGTTGTGTTATCACCATACATTTCACTGCCAAGTCTTGAACCCAGGACCCTGTGCACTACAGTCAGAGCAAAATACCACTATGCCAAATCAGCTGGTTCTTTAAAGACAGGTAAACTGAAACTTAAATGGCTATCATTTAGTGAATTCAGTTCTCACCATAGCTCTCAACCTCTTAGCACAAAAAATCTGGACAAAGCCAATAGTGGGTGAATACAGCCCCAAAAATAAGGACAAATTTCAAATATTGATCTTATAAACAGAAAATTGCTAGAATAAAAGGTTTTGTGTTACCATGTACTTTCTGAAGAACATGAAGTCTGAAATTCAAATGCCTGTCATTATTTAGTGAATTAAAAATCCAGAAAACCACACATTTCACAAGAAGAAAAATATGAGGCAAAAGTTTCACAAGTGGTGGTGGGTCAGGAATTCAAGCTCTTGCTACCTGCTTCCCAAGGTACAGGGTTTGAGTCTAGCCACCAGGTATATTTAACTAGGGCATTATGCCACAAGTGTGCATGTGCAAAGTTCAGGGACTCACGTTTATTTTTTTCTTTTTACAGCTGTTTTTTTTCTTTTCTTTCATTTTTTCCAGCTGGGGCTACAGTCCTGTAGTCCAATAGCACGAGCTGCCCCTGGGTTGAAACATCCTACACTTAAAAAAGAGATAGGGCAAAGTAATATTCTCTCAGGAAATGAAAATTGAGAAAAATGAGGTGGGCAAGTTTGCCAGATAAGGTTCTGAGTTAATCTATAAGGAGAGCAAGGACAGTGGTAAGAAAAAAAAGGTAATGATTCTTAACCAGGACTGTGGGATAGGGTGTGCTAAAAAGGTAAAAAGAAGTGGCGAGGGATGGAAGGTACTGGTAAATGTAGAGTGGGGCTGATAAAACTAGTTTGAGGGACTTTCTACACTCCAATGATTCAAGTCAGGTTCCAAAGGACTTCTTTGGACAGCTAAAGGAGGTGTATAAAAATGGAGGTAGAAGTAATTGTGAAAAAAAAACTTTAATGTGGTTATATATCTGACTTTGTTAGGTTATACAACAGAAAAGAGTTTCATCTTAGTTATCAAAAGGAACAAGAAGTAGGTTTGAGAGATCTGGGGTTGCTTGATGTGTGAAAAGTGTGAAACTGTCTCAGGGCTGGCTGCTCGTCTCACTGCCATACTCCTCAGGTGTCCTCTCTACTATTTAACAGCAAGGAAGTTCTCCCTCCTATCCTGAAAGGATGCCCTGAACTGCCTGATTTCTATTATCCTGAGAGATACCTGCCATCTGGAAACCATTAAGGAAACCTCTGTCCATACTCCTTAGGTGCGATCTCTGCTATTTGACTGCAAGGAAGTTCTCCCCCCGATTCCAAAAGGATGCCCTGAACTGCTGTTCTCTGTTATCCTGAGAGCTACCTGCCATCTGGAAATCATTAAGGAAACTTCTGTGTTGGTAGCCTAAACAAACTCTTGAACTTTGACTGTTACATTTGTTTCCCTGCAAACTCGACCTATCGCATGTGTGCGTGCGGCCTTCCGCAGCCATTTATCTCCTGCTCCCCTCCTATAACACTCCTAGTATCCTTAAAGCATATATTCTGTTTTAGTGACTAGCTATTTCCCCTGTCTGCCACTAGAGGTCAGCACTCCCTAAATGCAATATTTAACTAATCCTATTTTGTATTATTGTACTGCAAGAGCTAGAGATATAATTCTGCTGTCCCACAGTACTCCCTCATTGAACCTTGATATTTGGGGCTTAACATCACCCCAAGCATGACATTTACCCCATAACTGCAGGACCAGCCATAGTCCATAGTCACTCTCTCTGATTGTTTCTCATAGGATTCTCCTCTTCTTGGCTCTATCTGCTCCGTTCACATTATGTGCTCACACCGCTCCCCTACCCTACCCCACCCCAAATTCCCACCCACCCTCACTACTCCTACATTTATTCCAACCATAATTCTCCTCCCTTCCTCCACCCCTCCAATCACTCACCTCCTCAAATTACCCCTCCCCTTCTCATCTCCACCCATCAATTATAAGCCACTCCCACCCTCCACCTACAGTCTGCAGTCTAATCTACACCCCTTACTTCAACCACTCTCTAATACACTACCTACATTATACCTCCCATACTATACTATCAAACAAACTAATACCAGCTTACTATGCATTCTGCTCTACTACAAACCCTTTTTATCCATTCTATCACTATGTTACTTCTAATACTATTATACCACACTACCTCCTATTCCTCCACTCCTCTCCCCCCTCCTTTTTGTCCACTTCACCACTCCCAACCTCCATCCCACCCTCACAAAATCAAACTTCCACTCTATATCCTCCTCATTAGTGCAGCCCAACCCACTCCACTACTTTAAACTAAAAAATGTACCCACCTCAACAAAACATATCTTCCCTAAACCTCTGTCAAACTCTTTCCAACACTTACAGGGTAAACTAAATCTCCTACTGCCTCCTTTCTTTAACTTCCTATTCTTAGCAGGTGATATTAACCCAAACCCTGGACCTAGTACTACTACTAACTCTATCCCCCAAATCACTAGCAGTACCACCAGCCTCAAAAGCCTGAAAATAATCACTCTCAATGCCCAGAGTCTCAGAAATAAAGCAGCCCTCTTTCATGCCTGGCTAAATCACAACCTACCTGACATTGTAGCCATCTCTGAGACTTGGCTAAAACCATACATCTCTGACTCAGAAATCCTACCTCATGGGTTCCAAGCTCTTAGGAGTGACTGCTTGAATAGAAAAGGTGGAGGGGTAGCCTTAATATTTTCTAATCTACTCTCCATTATTTTATATCCAAATCCCATTCCTCTGTTCAACAATTCAAAACTAATAATAGGTTTACTAAAAGTGAATAATCATAAAAGCATCTGCATCATATCCCTTTACATTCCCCCAGGTAACAATGCCACAACTCTAGAAGAAATCCTCCTATGGGCCTCAACTAATATTAACCTAGATACCTACATAGTAGGTGATGTTAACATAGATTGGAACAGAATTAACAACCAGAATCCAGCCATATCTGTCAATCTATTCAACTTTACCCAATTTACAAACTCCATTACTAGACCTAACAAAATCAATCCCCCAGGATCATCTCTGGACTGGATCATAGTTACCCACGCAAACAACATCTTATACTCAGGCATCCTTCTAGACTCTATTAGTGACCACTTGCCTGCTTTTATCCACTGAGCAACCCATTCTTCACCTCACCAGCACCAATACATACATACACATAATCCTACAAACTTCAACCCCGTAACTTTCTCTAACACCCTCAAACAAACAAACTGGAACACTCTAAAAACACTTCCTCTAGACAATGCCATTGATTACTTTAATTCAACTTTCCTTAATGTACTCAATTCCCTAGCTCCACCACGAACAATAAGAATAAAATCCAACTCTGCCCTATGGTTAACTGAGGAAACCAAAAAACTTATGCAACAAAGAGATAAAGGCTGGAAACTTTACCAGCATAATAAACAGACCAAAACCCTTCTTAAATATAAGCAACTTTGCAACCTTACTAAAAGACATATAATCAAAGACAAACATTCCCACTATATAAAACTTCAGGCCAACCACTCCAAAAACCCCAAACCATTCTGAAACTCCATTAACTCACTTCTCAACCCAGGTACCAAAAACAACCCCTGCCCTGACACTACTTAGTCTGATCCAGAAATCACCTCTCTATTTAACTCCTTCTTTACTAACTCTATAGCTGAACTAACCAAGACCTTCCCAAATAATAACCCATCCATACAGGTCAGTCACTCTTCCACAGCCTCTAAACCCAACTCTCCCCCAACTTTTTAACTCAAACCTATTTCTACTGCCTACATAAAAAAAACTTCTCTGCAAACCAAAACCATGCTCCAGTGCCCCAGGTAACATCCTGTCTCACTTCTTAAAAATTGCTGCAGACGGAATTGCCCTCCTCATTAGCATCCTAATCAACAGATCCGTACAGGAATCTTATGTCCACAAGCTGTGGTGTGCGGCCTTTATTCATCCTGTCCACAAAGTTGGCTAAAATAATAATATCTCAAACTTTTGCCCCCTAGCCATCCTTTCCCCAATATCAAAAATATTGGAAAATGGCATTCACAGCGAAAGCATGCCTTTCCTAAACAAAACCCACCTTATCCCTCAAACCCAATATGGTTTCTGTCCTGGCCATAGTACTATAACTGCTCTTCTCTCATTCCTAGATATAGTCAACCATGCCAGTGACTCTTGAAAAATAGTATCTATGGTTCTACTAGATCTCGCCAAGGCTTTCAATACAGTCTCCCATACTCATCTCCCAAGCCACCTAGCTAACCTTACCCTCTCCCACAATACCCTATCCTGGTTCTCAAGTTACCTATCTGACAGATCTCAAGCTGTAAAGTGGAGAAAAGGCACATCAAACTTATTTCCCACCCCCACTGGGGTTCCCCAAGGATCCATTCTTGGCCCAATGCTGTTTAACATCTTTATCAATGATTTCCACTCTGCCATCCCAAATACCAAAATCGTACAATATGCAGATGACTCTACTTTAATCTGCTGTGCCACTAACCTCCCTGAGCTTCAAACAAAGACTCAAACTGCCTTCTCCACCACTGAGAACTAGATGCTACAAAACCACCTATCTCTAAATGCTAACAAATCCAAAATATTACTATTCTCTCCCTCTAAATCCTCCCCTCTTGATAAAAACTCTTTCCAAATTAGAAGCCATAACAATTCTACCATAGAAATTGTTCCCTTCACCAAACTACTTCAGGTAACTACAGATGAACACCTAAATTGATACCCATATTCACCTAAACATAAAGAAAACATCAAAAACTTGGCTTGCTATACAGAAACACCCACTATCTCTCTCCTTCTACAAGACAAACTCTCACCACTACCTATCAACTTCCCTCACTAATGTATGGCGCTCCTCTACTAACTAACTTATCTGCCTCCATCTCTTCCAAAATGGAAAGTTGTTATAATAAAATTTCAAAATTTGCCATCAAAGCCAAATACTCCTCCCACCATTGCTCTGCCCTCCACTTACTAAACTGGCTAGAACTTCCCAGCTATCTAGACTATCTCCAACTTACTACTGCCCACAGGCTATTATTTAATCCTACTAAATGTCCTGCACTATCCAACATCCTACAACCATACACCCCTCACTGGCCACTTAGATCTGCTCACCTAAACCTAATCACTGTCTACAAACCAAACCGCCCTGCTGGACAGCTTCTCCTGTCTTTTTCCTTAGCCAAAAATGGAATTCTCTCCCTCCTTCATTAAGAACCACAGAAAACTTTGATAACTTCAAATCCCAACTCTATTCCCACGTCTCCTCCAATTGGAAGTGCAATTGCACTTTCCCCATCCAGCCTACTCTTCTCTCTACTCTAAATTATATTTTTATACTCCTTCTATTTCTAAACACCTTAGCTCACCCTGGATACTAGTAAATCTAACAATGTTATCTTGTATGCATAAATGTAAATATTGTAAATAGTCTATTTTCCCTTTTCTCCCCTCCCTAACATTTTACTTATACTGCCATAACCACTGAAATACTCTTGTCATCACATGATTCAGATGTTATGTAACCAATGTATCACATCATGTCTCTGATTTATAATGTAATTGTATCTTTAAATCTTTTATTTTAATTTGTTGTATTGTAATGTTTACTATGTAATGTGGAGCTTTTCTCCCCGGGCCTCCACTAAAAATGGGCTCCTGAGCCCAGTGGACCTCCCCGGTCATCAAACTGAAATAAATAAATAAAATAAATAAATAAGTATACTTTACTTTTCAAATGCTGATAAAATGCTGGTAGGTAGGCCTGTCTGGGTTGATGTACTAAAGGGATAACAGGTGAGATGGAGAGTTATATGGAAGAGAGAAGACATATCAGATTGTTCTTGTGCACGTGGAATAGGGGGTTAAATAGCAAAGGAGATGGAGAATGAAGTCCTTATTGCGAAGTTTGAAGGAGGATGCAAGGTAGACAATAGTGAAGGTGAGGGTGATGATGGGAAATAATATGGAACAGGTAGTGGGAGAGCTGCAAACTGCTGAGATGAATTAAATATTACCAGTAAAATAAAAGTAATGCAAAAGACTTAGAAGAAAGGGAAGGGAAGCCTGGGGAAAGATGAAGAAATAATGAAAAGCTGAAGTTTGTGTGTTTAAGATGGGAAGACTGTAGGGAAGAAGATAATTAATTTCAGAATAGAGGTTGACATGAATCTGATGAACACTATGTGGTGTGCACATGAAAATATGAACTGGAAGCATTTTAGTAAAGGGACTGAAGGGAAAACATGAGGCAACTGTGGTAGATGTGGTCAAGGATGTAAAGAAAGTGAGGGGTGTCAATCATGTGAGACCAAAAAGTTTTTTTATTTTATTTTTTATGATTTTATAAGGTGAAGCAAATAAAGAAAGAAAGGGTAAGTGGCGTAGGAGGGAGGAAACACTGGCAGCTAGGGAATAGTCGGGCAGAGCAACAGCAAAGTCAGAAGTGACAGTAGTGATGCAACCGCCTCTAGTACAGGAAGGAAAATGACCCAGATGGCTTCCCAACTAACTTTTGGAAGGCAAAGCATCTGGTGGTAGTTGGGGCACTGAGGAGGATTTTATAAAAGGGCATAATGTCGATTGCACTGGTAGAATAAAAAAAAAAAAAACATTGTGTTCACCAAGGGAATGGCTTTGGGAATCCAGAGGAAGGAACAGTCAAAGGTCTAATTGGAGGAGCTGGTAGATTTTATGGACTGGTTGAGAAGAGAAAGCATAAAAGGTGGGGTATTATTTACATAAGGAAAGTGTACTTCTAGAAGCTTGTGTTTGGGAAGGAGTTCATAAATGGAATCAAATCACTGAATGCAGATACAAGTCTTAGGAGAGGGGTGGTGATAGAGAAGGGGATGGATCAGGCCGGGATAACCTTTTGCTCCACAGCTGGTTATACTAACTGTAGCAGTGTCAGGGAGAAGTTAGATAACTAAACATAATGGATTGTCATTTAACTTGCTCATTGATAACCACATGTTATTTTCAGTGCAATATGTTGAATTATTGTGCCTAAAATTAGTGAATCATGATTTTACAGATGATGTTCTGAACATCCCGTTATAGCAGGCATGAGATGTGAAGATGAAGTGCTATTGAAAGAGGTTACTTGCAGAAAGTGAATTATTCTGTATGCTCTGTCACAGGGCAGGTAGTGTTTGGTATTGATTTGTAAGGTGTAATATTATTTTAAGAAGCTGCAGACAACAGCATCTTCTAATTATTCTAGTTCCTGGTGGGGTACAATAACAGAGAAAAGGGAAAATGTATCTTTCATGATTAAAGGCGAAGTTAGGCATTGCTAAAGAGGGATGGGATGTCTTTTAGAGTTTATCGAGGTAAAACTATAAACTTACTGTAGTGGTAATACTGTGCTATAAAAGCACCTGAAAAGGGTAAGGGAAGAATATGAGGTAAGCAGAAGACAATGACTTTAGTTCATAGATAGTTACTAGACCTGTCATCTTATGAGCCCTGTGACAAGCTTAGCCCAACTTTACCATTGTCCCAGTGCACTCCCACTCTCTCTGATTAAACAACATGCTCAGATTCACACAGTAGGCAAATGAAAGCTAAGGGGAGCAATCTCTGTACTGCATGAAGCAGCTTATTAACAGCACATTACTTCAATCCTCTGTGCTAACTGCCATATATAGGTGGTTCAGTAGGGTAAGAGCATTTGAACAGTGAAAGGAGATGTGAGGGAAGTCAGTAAGTAGGATTTATAAGGAAATAAGAAAGTGGGTGAGGAAAAGGAATTTTGTCAAAATAGAAGGATGATTTCTAGCTTAAAATGCTGAGATGTGCAGTGTACTGAAATTAGTTAATCGAGTACATATGCTTATATTAGTACAGCACAGATCATAAATAGTCTGCTGGGGTACATCCGTGAAAAAGAAATGATATAATGGGATATCAGACGACTGTGCTTATCAAAGCCAACTAGATGTATAGTTGAAATGGCTGTAGACAAGTAAGGAAGTTATGATTGATAGTGTTGACACTTCTGAGAGAGGTATATTGAAAGGAAATGGAATTTTCTTGAAGTATTCGTGTCATTAGGGTGTTAAGGCTTATAGGGAGGTCAGATAAGAGTAGTTAAGTAGGGCTGAAACTCTTAGCTATAAGTGGCAAAATAGAAGTGCCAATTAAAATAGAAAATGTATGAGAAATATGAGGAAGTAAGGGACAGAATGAAACCTAACACTTAAAACTGGAGACAGACATAGTGATTGCTGGAGAAGATTAGATGCAGAGTATGTGGGAGGATTGCCAAAAGATGATGGGACAGCATGAACTGTGAGATTGGGATTCTGGGGGCAGGGACGGTCATTAGTCAACAGGTGCTTAGGCAAAAGAGATCCACAGCATCCCCCCCACACACACACACACACACCATTTGGTGACCCATTATTGTCTAGTTACACCATCCAAATTATCTTTTCTTCATTTTTGTCACAGTATGTCTTAGTTTTCAGTTTTTCCCATATTCATTCAACACATTATAAAGAAACCATTTTTTTACTACAAAACAATAAACAAGTAAGTACAGGAAAAGTGCCCCTGCCTGACTGGTGCCCTAGGTGGCTGCCTAGTTGGCCTATGCCTAAGGCTGGCTATGCCTAGGGTTTGGGATGCTGATTATATATATTCAGTCTGACACACTGTAAACTGTTAAAGGAGAGATCGGGAGATCAGATACTGAAGAGAGTTCATGATAGTCAGAATCTACATGTACTTATGAGTATGGAATGTGAAATGAAGGCTAGTGACATTCTTTGTATAATTTTCTTCTATAAAGAAACACAACTGTGTGTGATGAGTTGATGCACTGGTATGGTAGTATGAAAACGTATTAAAAGATTGAACATAAAAAGGATATGAAACAGAACTTTATGACCAATAAGAAAATATGAGTGGAAGCAATGAAAAAGGCCATGCTAATGAAGATAGAAAGGGGCAGTGTTTTTATCAGTTGATCCAGTCAACTTCTGCAATTGAAGGTACATAACTAATGTGCACATAAACACGGAGCTTATAATATAGTAAAATAGCAGGGGTTTTATTAACTCTAATGGAAGGTGGGACACCTATGAACAAACAAGTCTTAGGTCAGACTCATGAGTAATATGGATAGCAGAAACACTGCCTGATGTCATGGCTAGCAATTAGGAGAAACTCTCCTGGAATGAATATTAGCAGCTAATAGGCTTTGTGAATTCCAGGTCCACAGATAACTGTTGGCTAGTTAACACGTTTGCATAAAGGGAGAAAAATAAGAATCCATGAAGGTAGTATAGTACTAGTTGACATAAATAAGGAGTATAGTTGAATGAATAGAGTCTTTTTTAATGAGGGTTATAAGAAGAGTGTCACTGTGACAGTATTTACAAATTGTGTGAAAGCTGCATACAATAATCCTGGAAAAACAGTTTGAGTAAAAATGATTACATTTTCAGGTGAAGATCATATAAAATTAGGTACTAAGCAAGGTTGCCCTTTTTCCCCAGATTTACATATTTAATTTTCGGAAACTGTGGTGAGAAGAATAATAAGCAAGAATAAATTAATTAAGTAGAACAGAAGAAGTGCTTTTTTTCTGCAGGTGAGAGAATCTTACTAAAAGATGATATAAAAGAGGAAAAGTATTGATGGAACCTGATAAAGAGATTAAAATAAAGCAAATCATTTCAAATCAGTTGGAAAATGTATAAAAGCAAAGGGAGGACAGATGAAATACATTGGAAACCAACAGCTAACATCTTTAGGGTTATGCATATGTGGGAAATGACTGATACCATTTTGAAAATGTGCAAGAACATTATAGAATACTGAAAAGAAAATATCTTCAGAGTTCCATGATAAATTAAAAAATAAAGCAGCATCTTTGTGGGCAGGACAACTATCATTAAAATGATGAAGTAATCATATGTAGCTAAATTGAATTAGTAGGAATCAACACTTATAGCAGGTAAACATCAAAGTACAGAAAGAATTTCTTAGGCTTAAAAAGGGAATGAATATACTAACAGTAGGCACAGAACGTCTACTATAGCTCTAAAAGGTTACTTTTGCCCAGGGTCATAAATGAGGGTTGGGAGTTCACATATTATTTGAGGAGTTAAATGGAATAATCTGCAAATATAATTACATCATTAGTGCTATTGTTGCATCAAAGAATACAGAAGGCTTACACTTACACAATTTCACTAAATACGAAAACTTAAGAAAGAGCATTAAGGGAAGTGGTGTAACTTTATGAGTTCATAATACAATACCATTAGTATTGATAAAATCTTCAGATGAAGTAAAAGGGTTTATAGTTCAAATTTCTGATTCATCAGTTACACCATGTTAAACTTTATATTATGCTAGAGTAGTCCAAATATAGACTCAGAAAAACACTAGGAGTATCTATTTGTACTAAATAAATATTTGAATATGAAAACACTATTCCCATGGGAGATTGCAATTACCCCAAAATTTATGGACTACATTATCTGTTATAAAAAGTTAGGAAAAGGTGTTTGTAGACATAAATTTACTGAATGGTATTTAACAGCTAGTAGACGATGACAGAAGAGTAAGCTACATCCTGGACATAATTGCTACAGGCTGATCAGATCAGATCTAATACATGATTTATCAGTGCGGGGCCCTTTGATTATAAATTATTAATTTCTTATTTGAAATTTATATCTACCAGTTTAAAATTAACTAAGAAATAAACTATAGATGTATCAATTAAACTAAAGTGATTATTTTTTATTAATAACATTGATTGGAATGTTTATTTAACTTCAGCAACAACTGACTTTGAGAAGAGTACAACTCAAAATTTACTAAGTAGATATATTGAAAAATCTACTAGGTTCATAGGTTAATAGATTCATAGGTGTTTACTAGGCTAATGACCACAAGGGCCTTTTTAAGCATAGCCATGCATGCCAAATCTCTTACAAGTTCTGATACCCTTGATAAGTGTAAGCATGGGCCTGGGAGATGAACCATTTACAGGTTACCTCTGTCCATTAGAGACATAGATGCCAAATCAGGGATGAATGTCCAGTTTCCCATCCAGTTGTCCAAGTTGCACTTGAATTGGGTTAGGGAGGAACTCTGATTCACATGGATGGGGAACCTGTTCCATAGATAGGGTAGTCTCTGGGATACATACCTATCTCTCCAGCAGGTGCTATTTAGATCACAGGCAAGGTTTAAGTCTTTAGAACAGGTAATATTGGTGCCATTTGTTATGTAGATATGCAGGAGTTCCATCAGAGTGGGGTGTGACAATGCCCTGTATTCCACACATAGATCTCCCCTCAAAAGCCTGTAGGAAAGAGAATACAGAAATATGGCCTTGAGGCGGTCTGCATAGGACATATTACTTATGACCTATATTCTTTTAGTGAGGAACCTCTGTGGACATTCCAATTGTTCGATATGCCTGGTTAGGTACTTACGAAAGGGGCCATTGTACTCAATGATAGGTCTGATGAATGCCGAATACAGTGGAACAATGACTTCCTTGGACTTAGATGCCATATCTTTGTTTATAAGTTGAGCAACATAGAATGATTTCCACACCATTATAGACACATGATGATCAAAGGCTAGATTACCATTCATGTGTGTCCCTAAGTCCCTGACTATTGGGTCAACTCTAAGAGGTGCATTGTCAATACGATAGTTACCAGGGACAGATGACATCCCAAAGGATTCTATTATACATTTCTTGGAATTTAGTTTTAGTCCATGGCTCTGATACCAGTTGTTTGTCTATGTTAGCCCCTCCTGGAGAACATTTGTGTCAATTTGAGATTCAATGACAACTCCTAATTTGTAATCATCTGCAAATTTAGTCAGCCAGAAACCACTGACATTGGCCTTGATATCTGAGAAGTAAATGCCAAAAAGGAGCAGTCCAATGACTGATCCCTGAGGGACTCAACTTGTGACTGGCCTCTTTGTAGAGGTGGACTTTGCAATTCTAACTTCCTGAGTCCTGTCTTTGAGCCAGTTGGCTGTCCACCATGTGACATACAGGTTTGTACCTAACCTTTTGAGTTTGTCAGCAATACCTGAGTGGGTTATTGTGTCAGATGTCTTGGCCAGGTCAAGGTAGGCAGTGTGAATGACTTTGCTCTCATCCATTGCTGTGGTGACCTTCTCAAAGAAGTCCACCAGGTTGAGTAGACATGATCTGCCTTTGACAAAACCAAATTGCTTCAGGTCCAGAGTCTGGAGGTTTACCATATCTCTTTTGAGCATCTCCATGATAATTCTTTCCATGGCTTTACATATAAAGCCAAGTGAAACTTATAGCACAAACAACTCTGACCCAAAGAAAACCACCAACTGTGGTGAACAAAAAGTCAAACAGCTATGCAAGATACTCTGTTCTTTATTTTTCTAGCACTTCAGTGTCTCCACCTTCAAGGAATAACAAACACTCAAAAAATACACACATTTTTATATCCCACATAATTAATTACATTCAATTAATAATTAAACAAATTACCCCCTTAAAGTAAACACTTCCAATTCAACTCATTATTTAAACCCTTTGGTACCAATGTTTTATATTTTAAAATATAAATACTTTCCTTATACAGTAACTTATGTTTCAATACATCTTCATCATTATGTAAACACTCCACTCTTTCTAAAATTGTACCTTGTAATAAAGTGACATCACTATTATGTAACATTTTAAAATGTAAAGCAATCATTTTGTCTTCCCTTATATTCTTAATATTCCTTAAATGCTCCATGAATCTGATACGAAATTCACGTTTAGTTTCCCTTATATAATATAACTGACATGGGCACCTCAGGGCATATATAACTCCTTTACTTCTACATGAATAGATGCCTCTAGGTTCAAATTTAACACCATTTATATTACTGAACACATTCACAATATGTGTACATATGCTGCACTTATTACAACATGATGTTTCACTAACTGCTAGTGTGTCTGGTATATTCACAACTGGCATACAAAATTTTCCATGTACTATCATATCTCTCAAATTTTATCCCCTTTTATAGGAGAAAAAATGTTTCCTAGGCAGAATATCTGCCAAAAACCTATCCTCCAACAAATATTTCCAGTAGTACTCTATTAATGTCCTCACCTCTTCACTTTTAATCAGTGGCGGCTGGTGACTTCAAATCAAAGGGGGGCTGCAGGAGACAGCTGGATGGGTGGGGTCAATGGGAAGGGGTGCGGCCAACTAGAAAGGGGAGGAGCTATGCTCAAAACCACAAAAACCTAATATACTGCCCTGGGTGCCAAACTGTCATTATGAGAGTCCAATCAAGACAAAATGAAGTGTAGAAGAATAAAAATATTTCAGTGCATTGGCTGCATGACAGCTTAATATCTAGATGGAAACAAAAAAGGTTGTGAGGCATGAAAAAATAAATTACTTTTTTTTAAATACATTAATGAAATGCCAGTCAAAATCAAGTATAAGAAAAACAAGCAGCACTCACCTCAAACCACTTCTTGCACTGCAGTTCTAATTATAATTTATATTCAGCTTTATTAAAGTACCAATTAACATGCTGAAAGTAGAAATCTCTGATTCCCCCACTTGTAAAAATGTTCCTTATCCAAAAAAAGACCTGCTGCCTGACATCTACTTGTTTCATGGGGAAAACATGATTAAAGTAAAAAATGAAAAGCAAACAAAAAATAAGCTCAAGATACATTGCTTAAAAGGATTACTGTACAGGTTATGGACCACACTAAAAGGATTACTGTACAGGTTATGGACCACACGATTGGCATTCTGTTTACGGGTAAAGCCTGCAGAGATGACTGGAAGTTTCCAAGTGTAATGAGACTCTTAAAATAATGTAATCCTGTCCTTTATTACAAATACTGGCATATGCATTTCAATTCCCAAGGCTTATACATTATCTAGTTAAGTATTCTCTACATGGCAACAGAAAGGCTTTCAATGTTGGCAATTCTTTAACAGTATGCTTATTAAAGCTTACTTGCATCTTGCAGTCTCAGCCAAGCTTACCTAATGGTCATTAAAGTATTGCTACTTAAACACAGAGCAACAGGTACTTTGAGTAATAAGCATAAATCAACAGTACAAAAAATATGACAGAAACCAGACCATTCTGTAAAAATCAAGGACAGATGAAAAGCCACTCTAGTACTTGTGTCTACCTTGGATGGGGGGATACTCTGCACATTTACACTGCATAACTACTCCTTGCCTTGCTTCGACACATCCAGAGTCACTACATGGGGGAGTGGGGTGCAACAAGTATGTCACAGTTTGAAATGTCTCTGGTTGACTTGTGATGGCCCTGACACATTTGTCATACCTCTCAACCTCAGAGCAAGAAATTTGGACAAAGCCATACAAAGAAAAGGGGACAAAGGCCCAAAAATAAGGACAATTTTTAAAATATTGCTCTTATAAACTTAGAAAGATAATAGAGGTCTTGCATTAGTATGAATTTTCTGAATGGTATGAAATCTGAAACTCAAATGTCTGTCATTATTTTCTAACTTCAGTCTTTAATGATTTGTCACTAATTTGCCAAAAAAACACAAATTTATGAAAAATGGACCAAAAATGTGATGTAAAAATATAAAATAGTAACACAATACAGCTGGGAACCTGTCAAAGAAGGGATACTTTAATATTACTACTGCTAACTTGAGCAGCTGACAAAATAAAATAATCTACATGCATTTCTGAAATAAAAGTAATCTAACTGATTATTACAATTATTTCTTAATTATAAACCCTCCATGTTTTCTTCCAAAATTGCTATTTTGTGGAGGGATCATTAGGGGAAGAGCAACATTTTGAGCCAAGATCAGGGACAGTTGAGAGATTTGGCTATGCCTAATTCTATAAAGCAATTTATTTGCATGTACCTCACAACCTGTTAATACAATAAATCTGGACAAGGCCAAATTTATTGGGGGAACATATAAACAGTACTAAAAATTGCTCTTGTATAAACTGAGACAGTTGATAGAACAGGTCTTACTTTAGCATGCATTTTTCTGAAGGTTATGAAGTCTGAAACTCAGTGTGTCATTATCTAGTGACTTAATTCCTAAATGATTTTCCAGAAAACCACAAATTTTATGAGGAACAAACCAAAAATAAGAAGCAAAAAATCTATTCATTCTTTGAAAATCAGGACAGTTGGGAGGTATGGTTCAGCTGGGGCTGCGTAAGTTTGCCGCCCTTCCCCCTCACAAAATCATGGTCGAATGGAGCCTCCCCCTGCAGCCATTCCAATGATCCATTACTTGTCTATTTCACTCCATTTAACATAAACACTAATGTGCATACTGATTTACTTCTATGATGATTTGGACTTCATTTGAAAGTTTTATTTTGCATTTTACAGCACAAACACTAAGACATCTTCTAAACAAGCTTGGCATTGAAACTTCTCTGCCATTAAAACTCACATTCATTGAAACAACATTGAAACCCACATTCAAAGAAAATACATTTTACCCGTGCAGATAAAGATTAATTCTGGGCTGTTTTCAAATCATAGGCCCCTTGCATATGAAACATATATGTGCTCTTGATTCTTCAAGTAAACAATGAAACAAAATGCATGCACCAATGACAAAACTGCCCAATTCAGAACATTTCCATCATAAAAGTCTACTCAAACTTTTTACTGTCCACTATTATCAGTAAATATGCACAATTCTACAGTCCACCATTATCAGTAAATATGCACAATCTCTGAAGTAGTAAAAAAGTCATCTAAATAATTCCACGTTAAATAAATCTGTAATGAAGAGGTTGCTGCTAGCAATCACCTTTATATTTCATGGTTTCAATGAAAAATAAAGTGTCTGATGCCCCTGAGGAATAAATTGCCTAAATTACATTAAAAATAAGCTAGTAATATTGCAATAGGAAATGGATGGCAAACTGATAACAGGCTCATAGTTAGTATCTTAACTTTCAGTACGGCAGCATTCACCCCTTATGGGAGTAGGACCAACAACCTTCTGTATCAAAGCAAGTACACAACCTGTTGTGCTATTAGCAAGGCGAGCTGACTTAGCATAATCAGCACTAAACTTCTCTTCCCCTGCAGCTCTCAGCTCCTTGTAAAATCTACTCAATACTCAACTGCATCTCAACTTCGCAGCACAAGAAATCTGGAAAAAGCCAAATTTATTGGGGTGGGTCAAAAGGGCAAAAAACAGGAACACATTAAACATTGCTTGTATAATCTTGGAAAGCTGCTAGAATAAAATGCTGTGTTACCACCATACATTTTACTGGCAAGGTCCCTGTGCAAAAGAGTCAGAACAACATACCACTATGCCAAATCACCTGCTTTGTGAAAGAAAAATGCTGTGTTACCACCATATATTTTACTGCCAAGGTCCCTATGCAAAACAGTCAGAGCAACATACCACTATGCCAAATCAGCTGCTTTGTGAAAGAAAGGAAGACTGAAACTTAAATGGCTATCATTTAATGAATTCAGTTCTCACCATAGCTGTCAACCTCTTAGCACAAAACACCTGGACAAACCCAGTAATGAGGGAATACAGCCCTCAAACATATTCAGTGAATTCAGTTCTTGCCATAGCTGTCAACCTTAGCACAAAAAACCTGGACAAAGCCAATAACAGGGTAATACAGTCCCAAAAATAAGGACAAATTTAAAATAGTCATCTTATAAACTTAGAAAATTGCTATAATAAAAGGTTGTGTTACTATATATTTATTGCTAGAATAAAAAGTTGTTTTACTATGTATTTTCTGAAGAACATGAAGTCTGAAATTCAAATGCCTGTCTATTTTACTTCTGATGGAACAAAAACAATTTTCAGCAGAGGCAGAGGAAGAAATACTGTAGACACGTCTTTGTAAAATGGCAGGACACCAGAGCAAATCCACACAAACACAGGGATAGGATGCAGACTCCACACAGAACACACCCCAGCCAAGAATCAAACCAGAAAACCTATAGCTGTGAGGCAACAATACTGCCACTGCACCATCAAATATGTAAGGAATTAAACATTCAGAAACCTGAAGTCTGAAATTCAAATGCCTGTCAATTTTATTTAACATTTGTTAATCAGGACGGTCTGACTTGGAACAAAAAACAATTTTCAGCAGAGGCCCAGGAAGAAATAATGCAGACATGTCTTTCTAACATGGGAGGACACAAAAGCAAACCCACACAAACAAAGGGAGAAGATACAGACCCCACAAAGACAGCACCCCAGCCAAGAATCAAGCCTGAGAACCTGCAGCTGTGAGGCAACGATGCTACCACTGCACCATCAAATATCAAGCATTGCAGCATTTACAAACCACATATATTATGAGGAAAAGATCAGATCAAATATGAGGCAAAAATCTGCAATTGTTTTACAAATGGTGGTGGGTAGGGAATTCAGGTATTTAACACCTGCATGCAAAGTACAGGGTTCAAGCCTGAGGTATTCCCTACCACACCACCATGATTCTAACCACCAGTATATTGCACCTGGGGCACACACACACACTTATAGCAAACCGATTTTTTTAATTTTATTTTTTCTACAGTTAAGGGGGCTGCAGTCCGGCAGTCCAATAGCATGGACTGCCCCTGCTTTTAATATTATAAACAGACATATAGTAAATGGGATTTACTACATTTTTATCATTTATTTTACTTTCATATATACTATAAGTGTCATTGTATTTATACTTGTTAATACTTACTCTCATGTTTTTACCTATATTTGTTTCTTCCCTTACTCTTGTCTGGGCTTTTTGCATAATAACTGGATCATAACCCCTTCTCAAAAACATGTCTCTAGTCTGTCCTATCTCATTTATCAACAAATTCTTATCACTACATAATCTTAAGATACGTAATATTTCCCCAAAGGGTAAAGCCTTTAAAACATGGGGTGGATGACAACCAGTGGCGTGTAAATATTGATTACCATCAACAAATTTTCTATGTATATTTGATGAGATATCTCCACTCTCCTTACCCTCCAAAATGAGGTCCAAATATATCACTTTATTCCCTTTCTGAAGCCCATCAAATGAAAGGCCGAAAGGATTTTTATGTATTTCCAATATAAGCTCATCAACTTCATACCTACCACCCTCACAAACAAATATCACATCATCAATAAAACAAAAATAAGAAGTAACATATTTTTTTTATAAATTCAAATTAAATAAAAACTTAATCTCAAAAAAGACATAAAAAGATTGGCATACATGGGGGCAAATGCTGCCCACATTGCAGTGCCTTGTTTTTGTCTATACAGCACAACATCAAAATAAAATAATTATCCTTAAGACAAAAATTTACCAAATTAACTACAAAATTCGAGAAGGGGCTATCACCCAAAAAATATGCAATAGCCTCCAGACCATCACCATGCTTAATAGTGGTGTACAAACTTTTAACATCAATCACCAGCCAATATTTATCCTTGTTACAAATTAAAGGGGAAACTTTCCTTAAAAAAATCAAAACTGTTTTGTATATATGCTGGAGATCTCTGCACATATGGTAACAATATTTTATGTAGTACCAAACTAATATTATGTAAAAAATATTTGCAAGCCGAAATAATAAGTCTACCAGGTGGATTTTCCATACTTTTATGTACCTTAGACAGACAAAAGAAAACAGCTATCTTGCTGTTTTGGTTGAACAACCTATCCCTGACATCCTTATCAGTGAAGTAGCCTAACCTACCACTTTTATCTAACATTTTCTCATATTAAATTACTGCTTGCTCATATTTATTCCTATCACATTTTTCATACACATCAACATTCTCTAAGTGCTCCATACACATTCTATAATATTGTAATGTGTTCATAATTACTATTTTATTCCCTTTATCCAAAGGTTTAATTATTATATCCTTCCTACTTCTCAGCACTTTCAAAGCTTGCCACTCTTTTAAAGTTAAATTATAAGATATCTCATTTTTATTTAACAAAACACTATCACAGATATTTTCACCTCCAAAACCTATCATGGAGCCAAACTGTGAAATACATGTATTTTCAAAGGGTGGCATGAATTTTAAACACTGGTATAGTTGATACATCTATTTTACAATATGCATTTGGAAACATACTTTCATCATTGTTACCATTCGACATTTCCCCAGCTTCTTCATAGCAGGAAAAAAAACTATCATCAGATTCACAAAGCAAAGAATTATTATTTGCATTATTATTTTTTGAATGCATGGCAAAATGATACTTCAAATACATTTTCCGTATAAACCTAAACATCTCTTGCTTAACTATATGACCTCTCGGTAGCACAGTAGGCACAAACTTAAGCCCCATATTTAATATTGACACTTGCTCCTGTGTTAAATTACATCCTGATAAATTCAACAACAAACTTGGTTCAGTACATACCTCAACATCTGAACCTTTTGTTGTAGTAATGTCCATTACTGTGTCCCTGCTTAAAGTCCATTTTGTAACCTCCTTCTGGGTTACCGCCATTAGCCCCATAATTTATGTTCTGTTTCTGCCTCTGTCGATACTGCTGCTGGTCTTCCTGGTTCCAAAATGTATGCCGATGTTCTTCTGGTCATTGTGGCTGGGGTAACTCAGAAAATTCTTCACTGGCATCCATCTTGTAATGGCTCTCACCTTCTGAAGAAGCAAACGAAGTTGAGGCAGTGTTTTTGAACTTAACGCGTTGACATCGCCGATTTCCTGCTTTCCGATTGGAAGAAAACTAAAAAGCATGCCCTGCTTCATATTCGTTGATGTCCCTTGTTAATTTAGATTTCTTCTATTCAACAAGCTCAACTTCTAAAGAGAGAAACTTTTTATTAGTTCTCTCCAAGAACGCATTAATGTTCTGCATGTTCATTGAGCTGCTAATAGTTTGCGAGAGAACTGCCAGTTCCTGTCTCAATTTTTTGTGTTTTACTTGATCTCTCTTCAACAAAATATGCACCCATTCAATTACACATGTATGTGAAGCCTTCATCCAGTGCTCTTTAAACTGTTTATCTACAGGGCAGTTCAAGTCAAAAGGAGTACTAGGGTTTTTGACAAACCGGAGACCTTTAGGTGTAATGTCAAGGTCAATATAGCGTTGCAGTCCCAAAATATTAAAATAAGTTCTTGTTTCCTTTTCCAAGAACTTCTTGTATTTGTCACACATTTCCCTCATGTCAGAAGGCATTACGTTCAGCATCTGCCCCACTGAATTAAAAGGGTCTGACACTCTTTTCGCTCTTTCTTTAATAAATGCCTCAAATAAGGGACCAGTACCTGTGTTAACTTGCCGGTTCTCAATAGTCAGACCCAATACTTGCATCAAACTATTTAGGTAATGTTCTATAGTCCTCTGGGAGCCCACCTGGGATCCCAAACCTCCAGCTGCTCCCAACAAAGACACAGTTTCTTCTCGAAATACACGAGGGGCATCCACATTCGGGTCAGAAGCCATACCCCAAAATGGAAATACAAAAACACTCTCCTTTCTCCTTCCCCTTCCAATATATCACAAACAACTCTGACCTAAAGAAAACCACCGACTGTGGTGAACAAAAAGTCAAACAGTTATGCAAGATACTCTGTTCTTTATTTTTCTAGTGCCTCGGTGTCTCCACCTTCAAGGAATAACAAACACTCAAAAAATACACATATTTTTATATCCCCACATAATTAATTACATTCAATTAATAATTAAACAATAAATTACCCCCTTAAAGTAAACACTTCCAATTCAGCTCATTATTTAAACCCTTTGGCACCAATGTTTTATATTTTAAAATATAAACACTTTCCTTATACAATAACTTATGTTCCAATGCATCTTCATCATTATGTAAACATTCCACTCTTTCTAAAATTGTACCTTGTAATAAAGTGACATCACTATTATGTAACATTTTAAAATGTAAAGCAATCATTTTGTCTTCCATTATATTCTTAATATCCCTTAAATGCTCCATGAATCTGATACGAAATTCACGTTTAGTTTCCCTTATATAATATAACTGACATGGGCACCTCAGGGCATATATAACTCCTTTACTTCTAAATTTGGGTTCAAATTTAACACCATTTATATTATTGAACACATTCACAATATGTGTACATATGCTGCACTTATTACAACGTAATGTTCATCTAACTGCTAGTGTGTCTGGTATAGTGAAACTTATAGGTCTGTAGTTCCCAGGGTCTGTAGATGCCCCACCTTTGTGCATAGGGATGATTGTTGCCTTTCTCCATTCATGAGGCATGAAACCTGTTTGGAGGCTACAGTTAAACAGTAATTCCAGAGGCCGATAGGTCATGCTTCATGCTATTAAGAAGGCATCCTGGGATATTGTCTGGGCCCACTGGATGCAGTGTTCTTGGTCTTAAAGAGAGGATGAAAAACCTGTTCCCTAGTGATATTAGGGGGGAGTTATATCTGATGATATTTCCTGAGTAAAGGTTGAGGGGGAGAGAGGGGTAAAGTTGGAGGTGAATTTATCAGCCAGGAGATTTGCTATATCTTCTGGCTCAGTATAGGTGGCTCCATTTACAATGAGCTGTGCACACAATTGTGTATTGTCTTTGAGGTTGCAGACATAGCTAAATAGTGCTCTGTGGTTGTCTTGACCTGGGAGGCCAAACTTACTTCAAGTTTGGCTTTGGTAGACTTTATTTGTCCTCTGAGTTGTTTCTTTAGTTTGAGGAGAGAGCTTTTATACTGCTGGGTGCTAAACCTCCTAATTTTTGCAATGATTTTCTTCCTCCTGTTATACAGCTGACTGATTTTGTGATTCCACCAGGGTGGCTTGTTTTCTTGAGTTAGTTGTGTACATCTTCCTGGTGGGTACAGCTGCCTCTATGCAGCTATTAACATGCTTGTGCAGGGTTTCTTTGAACAGTTTGGCATAGGCAGAAGTGTTCTCAGGGTTTATGGGGGCTTGAATTTTGCCAGGTTCTCACTTAATAGCAGGAGGTTAGCCTTAGAACAGTTTCTGAGTATTGCATGTTTAGCTGGGGATCCAGGTTTTATTTTTACTTCAAAGGAGACCATTTTGTGGTCTGACCTTACCAGGGAAGGCATTATAGTAGGGGGTGTGCAGCAGTCTCCCATATTAATGAGGACCAGATCCAGTATGGTTGCACTCCTGGTTAGTGCACTGACTGTCTGGTTCATGGAATTTGTGTTTACAAAATCCAGGAATCTCTTTGCATGTACGTTTGGTGTTGTATATGATTCCCAGTTAATAGTGGGGTAATTAAAGTCACGCATGAATATGGTATTGAGTTGGATGGTTAGTGTCTCTAATAAGTTTAAATACATGGCATGGGTTTCCTGGTTCATAGAGGGGGACATATAGCTTACAAGAAAGTGGTATTAGGTTTTACCTATGGAGATCTGAACATGGATCAGCTCAAGTGCATTGTCCTGTTAGACCAGCCTTAACGTATATTTATTTTTGATGTAAATACAGACACCTCCACCTTTAGTCCTTGCCTGTGAAATAGCTGACCTAAATGTGTAGAAGGCATTATAATCTTGCACTTTTGGTATGCTCTTTGCATCTTTAAACCATATCTCAGTGACCACACAGACATCAGCATTCTCTAGGATAAAGAGAGCTTCTAGGGAGTGAATTTTTTTGTTTTGACTCCTAACACTGAGCAGTAATATCTTTAGATTTTCTTGGTTTTGTTTTGCTATCTCGGAACTACTTTCAGTTTGGCATTGCCTAAAAAGGCACTATGGGGGAAGATAATGTTTTAGATAATATTCGAAAGCCTAGAGGGGAGAGGTGCAGACCATCCCTGGCAAAGCAGTGAGATCTGTTGATCATCTCCTTCCATGCTGACAAATATTGCACCCCTTTAGAATGACACCAGAAACTAAGCCCATTATTAAAGTCAATCATCTTTTGTTTATATTGTGGCATCATCCTCGGAGAAGGTAAATTATTGCTCAGTGCTAGGCTCATACCAGCCTGAGACATATTCTGTGAGTTCCACAATGTCTCTCTTCATATAGTCTAGGGAGATATGTCTCAGGTCATTTACTCCCACATGGACTATGACTGAGTCATATTGGTAATTGTGCTGCAATGACCTGAGTGCATGCGTAATGTGACAGATGTAGCCCCTGATAAGCAACTGACCGTAACTTTCTCCTTACTCACCCTGGTGAGAGGGACATCAGTGTGTCTCACGATGGAGTCTCCAATAACTAGAATGTTGGATTGTGTCGTGACTTGCCTTACAGGCTTAGATGTAGAGGATCCATGAGATGTAGCTCTATGTGCAGATGTGGGTGCTGTTTTGAAAGAGTGCATTTGGGGCTGCTGAGGGTATTTGTTATGTGTACTTCATCTAATTGGTCTTTGTGGTTTAGGAAGGTTACATGTAAGTGCCTCAGCATATGTGGGTCTATATGTCTGCTATGAATTTTGCATGATGGGTGCAGAGTATTTTCTACTGACAACCTTATTGACATTAGGAGTACTTTTATGTGAGAGCTTTGCCTCTGGTGACATTGTGTAAATACATCTCTCACATGCCATATCAGTTTGTTTGAGTATTAACTGGTTGTCAGTAAACATGAGGCAATTTCTACATTGCCTCAGGATACCCATATCCACCAAGCCAGTAACACATACAGTAGGAAAGTTCATATCCATGGCAACAGACCCTTTTTTATTGATTAGACAGTTGGAGTGAGAATATCAATCACTGTTAGGAGTATCCAGTTTGCAACTATGTGGACAGTGCTTGTCACTACAAACTAGTTGTCCTGTATGCAGTTAGGTATTGGAGAAATTTCAATTGTGCTTTTGTGGAAAAAATGTCTCTCAAGGTGTTTGAGTCTGTACAGAGCACTGCCAAACAGTTGAGGGGAAACTAATATGTAGACCTAGGAAATTTAAGGATGACATATTTAGGCAGATATTCTGAAGTTAGAAACAAATCAAGCAGTACTTAACTGAAAACAAAGAATTAGCTCATCAAGAGCTTCACTCTGTTGGGATACAATGCTCCATTGCTTCTTCTCTCACCAGAAGCAAAATGTTAGCACCAATCCCAAGAACAGACGCAGGCCACAGCCTGTTTAGTGATCCACAGTCTTGTCCCAAATGATGCAAGGGTCTGTATGATTGTGGCCTTTCACTGGTAGATGCCTTAAATAGCAACCAGACCAAACAGGTATGGTAAGCACAAACACTCACTCTCCAAACAGAAACAGTCAGGAATCTATGCACTCTGCTCCTTTTCTCACCAGGATCACAATATAATCACAGATTCCAAGCTGTCACCTATAAAACAGTTATTAGGCTTTCTGGTGATCAGCAGTCTCCAGGAAATAATGTCCCTATACTTCTTCTACCACCAGGACAAAACAAAAGCACTAATCCCAAGATGACTACTGAGAGCCAGAATGTGGGCTCTCCAATAACTGGTGGTCTTGCAATAGATGCTTAAAGGTAAGATGACAAAAATGGTTTATCCTAAACACTGCAGTGTGCACTAAGCAGTTAGATATGAAAGTGGGCAACTTAAGTTTTCGCTGTCTAAAAAGTTAAGTTTTAGTGGAGAGCCACTATTTTTAAAAGAGCAAGATAGATCAAAAAGGGGTGGGCACTTTTGTATTCTGGTAATATGGAATACAGTAGGATGGCCAATAAATTTAAATAGTTGAGGGGGGGTCAATTCACAACATGACAGTCTTGTGCTTACTCACACCAGACCGTGAAAGGAGAGAGAGAGGATGACATATATGGTCAAATTAACATAAGAGGCAGGCAACTAGAAATGCAGTGGTGTTTAAGAACACAACACTAACAGGGTGGGAGGATGGGAAAAAATCTGTCTGACTCACAAGAGACAAAGCTGCTTTCTCTTTTCAAGTTTTAATATGCAGTTAAAAGCAGAATACAAGTAAAACAGAGTGTAACGAAAACAAATCACAGTATAAAAAAATAGAAAAAGGCAATAAAGTAATACAAAGTACAAGAAATAAAAATCAAACTAACCTTTCTCTCACAGCAAGCTGTGGCAGAGTCAGGATGAGCCTTTCCAGTAAAGCTCTGAAATGTTTTATTTTACCCCTTAAATAGAAGGTTTAGTTCCTAGCTCCACCCCCTCAGTTCACAGATGATTCACCTAAACTGACCTGTTCTAACTTATGTGTGACTCCTTAACTGACCTGTTCTAATTTCTGTCTGACTTACAAGAGGCAGAGCTGTGGTCTCTTTTCAAGTTTCAATATGTAGTTTAAAGCAGAATACAAGTAAAACACAGTGTAAACAAAACAAATCACAGTATACAAAATAGAAAAATGCAATACAGTAATACAAAATACAAGAAATAAAAAGCAAACTAACCTTTCCCTGTGGCAGAGTCTGAGTGAGCCTTTCCGGTTACAAGAGAAAAATTTTTTTGCATCACCAAGATGTAACCCTGAAATATGAACGTTCTATAATAAAATGATGACAGATCTTAAAATCCATGAGCAACACTGTGCCACCCTTTTAAAAGCAAACACTTTAGCAGAAATTCCACACAAAATGCTAATGTACCTTCTTTTGTTATTAGTACATTTATCTTACCCACTGTGCTTCTTTAAGTATCTTTTTTACAAATGAAACATCCACTTCCTGTCTGTGATACTCTTGACTTCAGTTCCTTCATTCCTCTGTCATTCTACTTCTTTTATGTTTTGCAATAGCATTCTGCTTCTGGGAAGCTAACAAACAGAATTATATTTTTATTAATTTCAGGCCCCTACCTTTGTTTCAGCAGTTCATATATTATATTGTCACCCACCTTTTTACCTCATTTGTATGCTTCTGTGTTAATTAATCTACACTTTGGTTTGTACATCCCTGCTTCTTGGTTAATTATACTGCTTATATGCATCTGTCTAGTTATTCTTTGATCTTTTTATTGATGTTGCACTACTGATGTGTATATTGTGTATCAGTTTATACTGGAAATGTTTTCATTTGATTGTAAGTAACTTAGTCATAGATAAACACAGGCCATTGCAATCAGCTTGCTTGCATTAAATAAGCCAACAAAAAAAAAACATACTTCTGCATAAAGGTGGCACATCACTGGCACTAAATAAATATAAACTCTCCACTTTATTTTTTTCTGTTTATCAAAAACACTAGAACAAATCCATGCACACACAGCTCCTGCTATATCTAAATAATTATAAATCAATTTCTGAGATTCAGTGTGGCTTTAGATCAACAAATGGAACAAAAGCAGTCTTGAGGTTTTGTGTGGATTTTATATGTGCCCATCTAAATGCCAGAAAAGTTGTGGAGGCACTCTTTTTAGTATTGTTAAAAGCGTTTGTTATGCTTGACCATAACACACTACTAAATGCTATAGTGTGCTACACAGTGACAGCAGGTGATTTCTTAGTTACTTAGAATATAGGTACAATAATTAAGTGGAATAACACATCTCACCTTGGGAGTGCAGTGATGCTAGGGTTATCCCCAAGGCTCAGAGTTGTGAGCAATCTTAATCATGCTCTTTGTTAACAATGTGATAAGTCACTGCATTACTGCCAGACTGATGCAATATTATCACCCAAAGTCCTTTGCTGATATTACTTTTTTCCTAATTAATTCTAGATTATAACACAGTTTCATTTTCTTGCTATCATGCCTTTTGGCTGTAGGGCTGCACCTTAGTTTTATGATTTTGTAAGCAAATTTCATGATGTACATGACCTGTTACCCAGTAATACTTTAGTCTGCCCCCTTAATATACCTTTTTAAATGGTTCTAAAGTTCAGTTAATATACTCTGCTAAGTTAGCAGGAGTTATCATTAGCAACCACCTCATCATTTGCCAAATAGTAAGTTCATAGGTAGGTTCATAGGTAGGTACTAGATTATTGGCCCAAGGGCCTACGTAAGCCTAGCCAACAAGGTTCCCTGGCTTATGCCACCCAAGAAAGTTATTTCCCTGTGTCACTGTCGAGCAAAGACACCAAAGTGATCCCCAGGGTGTATTTCCTATTTCCCATCCACTCATCAATATTTTTCTTGAAGAGTGCTAACGAAGAACTTTGCTTGATATAGATGGGTAGCCTGTTCCAGAGTACGGGATGTCTCTGGGACAGGAATCTATCCCTCCAGCATATCCTATTTATTGTGGTGACAAGGTTTAGGTCCCTAGAGTGTGTAGCTCGGAGGGATTGGGATTTCTTTAGGTGTAGCATGTCCATCAGCTCTGGGTTTGACATAGCTTTATGTTAAGCAGAGATCACCTCGGAGTAGGCGATATACTACAAAGTAAAGCTGGGTTTTTTTGAGATGGTCAGTGTAGGGCATTTGTTTGAGGCCAGTAATCCTCCTTGTGAGGTACTTCTGTGGCCTTTCCAGCTGCTGCAGATGTCTTGTGAGGTGGTGTAAGTGCTATATTGATTGAAACCAACAAAAAATAACTACTATATACAGTCAAAATGTTCATTCTTCCAAGAAAAAATAGCACCATATCAATGTATTCCCTTTCTTCATGCTTTTACTCAGCATGCCTCCTTACTAATCTACATTCAACATTAACGCACATATTAAAATTAGAATATAACACATTATCCTGATTTGCTGTAGGCCATCAAAAAGAAATACACCATAGTCTTTCTGTACATACCCCAAAGTGGTTTGAATTTCAGCATCACCTATCCTTCATACACTTAAAGTTTCCCCAGAGACAATGCAGAAACCAATGCACTAGCATGGCATAAGTCACAATGGGTGCTTTATACTTTATATGTCATTGCTTGTAGCATTCATATCTGAAAGTCCACAAAGAGCTGTGAAGATACATGTCACTCAAATTATGTCAGTCAGCTTTGAAAAAATCTTTAGTTTACTCTATGGTCTATCTGAAAGAGCTATACATTTATGTATGCATTGAGAAGCATTTCACATGACAATGACAGCTGACAACGAAATGCAAATGTGGTGCAACATAATGCTTATAAGATGTGGTTCCTCTTTACAGTTAGTTATTTATCTGGCAGGTGGATGGCCTGCACTCATGGGGCCACTTTTAAGTAATGACCTAATTTTTTTCTATCCAACGTTTCCTGGTGCACTTGTAAAATGCCAAACATCTCCCTCTTCCTGTTTGTTCCCCCATATTGACTGTTTTCCAGTGTGAGCAAGAGCTGGATGGAAGTCACCTGTGATTCATGTTCTTGCTAGTATCCAAGCAATGATGATGATGTATATTTATTAACCCTAACCCCTCCCCTTGGTATGGGACAAGTGACTCATATTATCAAGGAGACCAACATGCCCTCCCCAGTGCAGATATACACTCACTTATACTCACAGAGGGACCTACCATTAATGAGGCAAGTCATGACCAAGTTACTAAAAACATGAAGAATATGAAAACAGCAACATAGTTTAAGAATGTGCAAAGATAAGCAAGAAGCAAAATTTGACACAACAATTAAAAAAATATATCACTACTGCAGAATACAATATATGTTCCAAGGAATGCAAACCTGCAGGGTTATACAAATCCTTTAATAAAACTTTGGCAGGTGTGTAACAAATCAAATACAACTGCATTCACTTTCTTAGTGCAATTGTAACTTTGGCTGCTTTGTGAAAGTTATAAGTGTTGGAAGCTGAGACAATGTTAGAGATAGTCCTTAAATGAGATAAAGTTCTGTCAGTATCAGCGCATTGAAATCTGAAAATCTGAGAAGTCCAGAGAACACAGAAATTAGTTGATGCAATGTCTTTTATTTGTCCATGAAAAGGTATTTGTTCAATAGTTAACATAAGCCACTCTGCTTGCTTGATTGCCTGGCAGAGGTATGGCTTCCTGCCTGCTCCAACAGTAATGTGACATATGCAGTTTTACAGTGTGTGGAGTACTTCTGACAGACACGGAGTCAAAGATGGATGGAGAATACTCAAGGGTAATAAGAAATGGACTTTGCATATTTCAAGCATACCCTGTTTAGGGGAATCAGTTACTACATCCATGAAACAATTAAATAATTTTAGTTCATATTATGGATGTTAGCAGAGAATATAACAAAAGGATGAAGCCAGATTCCAAGACATTTTGTGGATTATACTAGTTTCCGAAGATCATGGTCTGGACCAGTGAGGTTACACTTGTCAATGCATAAGTTAAGGTGTTTATGTATCTGAGAAGTACTTGCAAATGGCCAGATATGTTCACTGTACTACTGTGGTAAACAAATGTAAAATAAAATAAAAACTAAATGTATCGCAAAAACAATGTATTTGCTTTATTCAGATTAAATCTGAGTCTGTCATAGTTACAGGGCTATTATAGTTGAAACAGGTTAGAACTGTTTGAACTGCAACTGGTGTTAAGAATGCTGTTGTATTCTCAGGTAACAGTGTCAACCATTTGTTATAAATTTTTAAATATGAACTTTATTAGCCCACATAGCAATGTAACATATTCATTTATATACAGACATTTGCTTGCATCTTAGTAATTAAGTATTAACTATATTAATCTATCTAACTTTGCACACATTTAATGTGTCAAGCACACATATGTCTGCCTATTTGCGTGCTTTACCCATCATTGTGGCTTTTCTTGCAAGGACAGTAATGACAATACAATCTACTCATTTGGATACTCCAGGACAACAGATGTAAGTAATTATAATACAGCATAGCATAACAAAACATAACAAGTGGCATGATTCTTTTTGACGTAAGTATTGATGCTACATCATAAGCATATTCATAATTCTTTAATCACAGAATATTGTTAATGTATGAACGTGTTTTGTCTTTACTGCTACAGTACAGTTACATTATGGATGTTAAAGTATTTATTCTGTGCATCAGAATATTGCTCATTTTTATAAGTTTCAAATTCTGTGCAAATGTTCCTTAATGTGTTCAGCCTACTCTTCCTAACTGGCTGCAAAAATACATAAATACACACACAAACACATAAAATACCCTATCTATACCACCAGATTAATTTAACTTTGGTAATCCTTTCTGTGTTTTTATAACGAGCCATGTAAATTAGAAGTACACTGTGATGATTTTCTTGACTCACTTTAATTTATGCTATTAATCAACTCAGTTCAGTAAAAAAAGTATTCACATATGCTTTGAATGTGATTCTGACATAACAGTAAAGGACATCAAGTTACACATTGTCCCAGTAAATATTTTAAATGTCTCCATTCTTTCCAGAGTGTATCCTCTGAAACACTAATGTTGGCAATCTTTCCAGAACATTTTTATCTTTCTTTATCTCCTGTTTATTTAGTTGAACAGGCAATTTAGATTTTCAAAATCAGCATCCACTCATGTAGAAATTTCAATAATCTAGTAACTTGTTTTGATCAAATATAACATAATTAAAAATGCTTCATCTTGGCTGCTTTGGGAAACGTATATGGATACTTAAGCAAATGTGATTAATTTATAAGACCAAAATGTAAATTAATAACATTCAAAATCAGTAGAAAAAAATATTCACAGACAGTCTAATATGCTGCAAAATGTGATGACTTAATATAAACATACCGGATTTTCTTTGGAGGGGGGGGGGCATTTTATAGCATTAACACAGCAGTGCTACGTCTGTATTACTGCATTTTGTTTTTGCATCAGAAAAAATGATCCTATTATTGTGCAGACATCAGAAAAGCTTACACATTTCGTATTAAGATGTTATTCCTTTAATATTCAAATATTGCATTTTCCCATAGGTTTATAGGTTTACATTTCTAAAAGGTTCACAGGTTTTAGTGAATAAGCTCAAAGCCTATTGGCAATCAAGGAGCTTTATGTCCTGGATCCCATGTTGGAACTTCTTGGTACCCTTATTGTCATCTAGTTCTTTCCTGATAGGCTAAGTTTAACTGAAATGGAAAGTTTATAATGTATGAGTGGGACTGTTATAGATATGATATCGCATTTTGTGGTATAGTTGGTATTAAATTTTTGATTAAGGATAAGTTCCCCTTTTGTTCAAGTTGCCAGAAGAGCAACATGCTTTAATGAGTAAAGAGTTATTTAATGCTTTGCATGACATGTATTGGTCTCATTTAAGAAGGCAGAAAGATACAAAAAAGAAACAGAATTGCTGTAGTCTCTGGTTATAAGACATGCTTTAACACTTCTCACTCTGTTTGCACATGCTCCAATTGTAACATTTGAGCCATGTGAATTGGTCTGTTAAGAAAATTATGGATGAGGACCATTGCTTCTCTGCCATTATTGCCAGTTTTTATATAGCAGTATGACCACTAGGATCATACCTCTCAACCGTACCAAGTTCCTTGGTAAATACCAGTTTTGAGGGCAAAATATTGGGGTGCCATGAATTCTCGAGTGGCCCCTATAATTTCTGAATTTCCCTGTTTTTTTTTTTTTTTTTAAGTTTTTTTTTTATTTGGGACAAATTTGTTCCTGACATTGTCACATACAGGGTGTGCACGATGACATCAGCTTTTAACCTGCTGCAGAGTCGGACTGGTCCGCTTTTTATTCAGGCAGTGCACAGCACATCTTTCTTCCCCCAGTTCCTCCAGGTAAGGCAAAATGAAGACTGCATTGAAATGTGTATTCTATTGATTTTCTTTATTAGGGCTCGCTGCATTACTTTTCTTATGTGAGAGGCAAACACAATGAGTAAAAATGTCACACAGGAAAACCAATTGGTTAAAAAACAAAAAGAAAAATCTAGCAAAGCTAGACTTTCTACTGTGTGATACCTTAAACCTCTTGTATCAGAGGCAAAATGAGATGCATGCAAATTACCCTTTAAGGATATCAGGTGTTTCAGCTAAATGGCAATTCTGAATGTCCATGACTTTTTCTTTTAATTTTACTTTTAAGTCTATTTATGGACGATTTCAGGCCAATAAAGCCAAACCTCTAGCTGTGGACATGTATGTTTCTACCTTCTTATGGCATCATCAGCAGAGCATAAGAGGAATGTTTGACTTTTGGAAACACAGGGTTGTCGTAACCAACTGATATCCATAAACATTAGGGTATCTACAAAATATCCCAACTAACAAACTAAAACAATAAGTAAAAAGCTCACACAGGAAAACCAATCACACAGTAGAAAGTCTAGCTTTGCTAGATTTTTCTTTATGTTTTTTAACCAATTGGTTAAATTGCCATTTAGCTGAAACACCTGATATCCTTAAAGGGTAGTTTGTATATATCCCATGTTGCCTCTGATGCAAGTGGTTTAAGGTATCACACAGTAGAAAGTCTAGCTTTGCTAGAGTTTTCTTTATGTGTAAGACAAGAGAATCTTTCTTAGCTGTTCTACTTTTGGGACTGGCATGCTCAGGGCTTTGGTTAATGCTGTTTACTAGGTTGATTTTTTAGAGGAGCTTTACTGAATGTGTGTGTGTGTGAAATGCCCCAGTTAGGTATAACTGGTGGCTAGGGTAACTCAGACTCAAACCCTGTACCTTCAGTACAAGGAGCAAGAGCCTAAATACTCTACCCATACCACCACCAGTTGTAATGCAAGGGGTTAAGTCCATTATGTCCATAGTTCTCAACTTTCCAAAGTTTCACATAATGTCTGGAAGGTTTGGCTTATACTTTTGCTCTCTTTCTCTTAAAATTTGTGGTTTTCTGGCAAATCAGTGCAAACTGAATTCACTAAATAATGATAGCCATTTAAGTTTCAGTCTTCCTGTCTTTCATTTTATTCTAGCAACATTTCAAAAATTATACAAGCAATGTTTAAAATGTGTCCGTGGTTTGGGGCCTTTGTCCCCTCGCCAATAATTTTTGTTTTCTTTCCAGATTGCTTCTGCTGCATAGTTCTTCAGGGGAAGAGAAGTTTAGTGCTGCTTATGCCAAGTCTGCATGTGTTGTTAGTAGCATAACAGGTAGAATGCTTGCTTTTCATGTAGAAGGCTATTGGTTCTAATCCAACAGTATGTAGATGGATTGCTGATATTGTACCATGTTGTACTTTTAAAGGGGGTGGATGCTGTAGTCCTGAGAATGTCCTCTTTGGTGGAGGTACCCACTAACTATGAATCTGTTACAGGTTTGCCATCCATTCCCTATAGCAATATTATTAGCTTATCATTTTTTTAATGTAACATAGGCAATTTATTCTTCAGGGGCAACAAGCACTTTATTTGTAGATGAAACAATGAAACAATGAAATATAAAGTTGTTTGCTAGCAGCAACCTCTTCATTAGTTATAGATCTCTATAATGTGGAATTATTTAGATGACTTTTACTTCTGCAGAGATTGTGCATATTTACTGATACTGGTGGATTGTAGAAGTTTGAGTAGACTTTTATGATGACAATGTTCTGAACTGGGCAGTTTTTTCATTATTGGTTCATGCATTTTTGTTTCATGCTTACTGGAAAAAATGTTCAAAACAATAAATTTAAAATGCGCTCTAACAAGTATGCTGTATTATACAAGGAATATAATTTAATACAATCAGGAAGGTGTATCAAAGAACACATGTGGGTTTCATGTGCAAGGGGCCTATGATTTGAAAACAATCTAAAGGTAATCTTTATCCACCACTGGCCAGATGCATTTTCTTTAAATGTGGGTTGCAGTGCTGTTTCAATGAATGTGAATTTCAAGGGCACAGAAGTTTTAATGCTAAGTCTATTTTCATTGTGAAACTGTATTGCTTTGTTTAGCAGATGTCTATTACTGTTTGTGCTATAAAATTTAAAATATTTTAAAATGAAATCCAAATAATCATTGTAGAGGTAAAGCATAAAGCACTATACACATTACAGTGTTTATGGTAAATGGGGAGAAATAGCCACGTAATGGGACATTGGAATAGCTGCAGGGGGGAGGGCTGTGTAAGGTGGACCCCATTCAACCATGATTTCATGAGGGGGAAGGGTTGCAAACTCAAAGACAACCCTGGGTAGCACAAACTCTAGATATGTCACTGATCAGTAGGCCATGGAGAATGACTTTTGGAGGTCCTAGCAAACTATACTATTCTTTTGCACAGATTAGAATATTGCCTATCATTAAATGCCCCACTTTTACCACAATACCCACATACTGCAAGCCACCAAAAACAAAATCCTAAGGTTCGTCATCTTCTCCCTTCCCAGTGAATATCATTGCTACACATTTAAAAAAAATGGTTACTATTTACTTCAGGAGACATTTTTTTTGTGGAAATGTCTGACTTTTACACTTTTATGAGAGCTGCTGTGCACCTTTGCAAAGTAAGTTTATATTTAAATTTACCTCATATTCATTTAGAGACAACATGGAAACTAAACTAGAGACCTCCCTTTAATCTTTATCATTAATGAAAAACATTTTCTAAAACTGTCCCTGAATCTTGTACAAGTGTATCTCACAAATTAGACAAAGTGAGAATAGTATCATTTTTAAAAAATAGCGAAAGGCAATGATAGTACAAGAGCCTAAATGTAAGTGTTTCAAAGGTAATACTACTGCATGCAATAAAGAAGGTTTTTTATCGTTTTGGATGTTGTGGACTGCTTTCTGGTTTTGCTTTTTATTTGCCATTCCTGCTTAGTACTACTTGCTGGTGTCTGCAGAGGAATGCCGTATTTTTGTGACTTTGCGAACAAGCAGTGTTGAGTTTTACAAGCCCTCACGTTCCTGTACACAAGGTTTTTATTTTTATGCTACATGTTTTAACAGGAACGTGGACTCTCTGTGCTTGCCTTTTATTCTTGACTTGGTTTCAAAGGTAATGTTTTGTATGGATAGTTCTGCAACAAATTGCTTAAATATATTCCATAGAAAATATTTTTCCATAATAATGTTCTTTGTAGAAATGAATTTGAATGTATTCCTAGTGTTAGCTAAATCCGTATATTCTAAGGTATTAGTTATATGAATTTGATTAATTGCTACACTTCTCTGCTTTGAAAGAACTGATTGGATTTGCCAAAAATCTCTTAGTCTGTAAATCTACCTGTGCTGATTTTATCTGTTTAAATCCAGCTCATTTATTTTCTGGCTGTAGAAGGCTTAAGCATCTAATTTTATTTTTATAAAAGAAAATTGTGTTTTTAGTTTTGCAATTTGCACAAGTTCAAAGTTTGATACAAGTTCAAATATAAATAAAACACTATTCTGTTTCTATGTTTCATGATCATATTTTGTCTGTTCTTTAGTTTGCGTTTAAAAGTTGGTATCCCCCAATTCCACTGGAGTGGGCGGAGTTACATAATTATGCATGCACATTTTATGTTGGCCAGAGTACAGCTTTTTGTCCAGTTGTACTTATTTTTGGCTATTTTTCATGTGCCTTTGTCCAGATTTTTCATGATTCCAGGTTGAGAGGTATGCTAGGGATATTCAGAAATATATATGTCAAGCTTACTCTTCCACCTTATTTGTGGGGTGTGCGCAAGCCCCCCAATGTTAGCAATGCTGATAGTGCCACTGTGTCATCAGGCTATACCAAGTGTATGATGTCACTATCAACATCCAAATGAGATACATTGATATTAGGCATATGTTGACCTGATGTGGTGGATCTCAACAGGTAGAACCCATGAAAGCATCAATATAACGTACCTGCAGCAGTGATGAGCATATGCTTCATATCTCCCAAACCATGGTAGTCATACTAGTACACACTAATTATGTGAACAGCATATGGGCACACACACATATATACAGATGTTGTGGCTCAGATTGCCACAGGTGCAATCCTGACATACATGGAGAAAAGGTATACAAATGGGGTCATTTGAATAACCTCTTCACATGTTAGTTGGTGTGTAACTGTAAAAGAACATGCTAACACTAATCTGGTACGTTAATTATGGACACTCAGGAGGTAGTCACTAACCCAACTCCCATGACCATGTCTTTGCTAGGTATAAGGGATCTGTAACCTGCCAATACAGGGTTCCGAGGAACTCTTTAACTTCCTGACCTGATTCTGTGTTACTGGACCACCTCGTCTGGTGGACTTGACACTCATGATATCCTGTATCTTCGCCCTGACATGTAGTATCATATTGGTGACCCTGCATCACACCTCCACTAGTGTTCTACAACGGGTGACACCAGCACTGATCTTCAGCATCATTCCCTACTATACCAGGTCCCACAAACTTTTGTCTGTTTTACTCATGCCAAAGGTACACATACCATATGTCTACACAGTCTGCAGTATTACCTCTTTTTCTGTCTCCAAGTTCATAAGTTCATAGGTAGGTACTAGGCTATCTGCCTGAGGGCATCTATAAGCCTAGCCAGAGTGTGTCAGCTTTCGCTGCCCCATTGATTAATTAACTGATCCTTTGTCAAGCAGAGCCAATGAAGTGATCCCAGGGGTGTATTTTCTGTTACCCATCCACTCGTCAAGGTTTCTCTTGAAGAGTGTTAGTGAGGGGCTCTGCCTGATGTAATTTGGAATTTTGTTCCAAATCATGGGGAGTCACTGTGACAGGAATCTATCCCTCCAGCATGTTTTATTTATTGTTGTGGTGAGGTTTAGCTCACTAGAGCGCGTGGCTCGCAGTGACTTGGATTTCTTTAGGTGGAGCATATCCATCAATTCTGAGTTGGACATGGCTTTGTAAGTCAGGCAGAGATCACCTCTGAGTAAGTGATATGCCACTGAGTACAGCCGGAGTTTTTTCAGTCGGACTGTATAGGGCATATGCTTGAGACCAGTAATCCTCTTGGTGAGGTACTTTTGTGGTCTTTCCAGCTGTTGGAAGTGTCTTGTGAGGTACATCCCAAATGGGGCATTGTACTCTATGATGGGTCTAATGAGTGATGAGTGGAGGGGCACTATAACCTCTTTATTTCTAGATGTAAACCCTTTAGTAATTAGATGGGCCACATAGAAGGATTACCTAACTACTTTGGCAATATGATTTTCAAAGGAGAGATTACTATCTACCTGGGTCCCCAGATCTCTTATTACCTCTTCTGTATTAAGGGGGCTGCCATCTATGTGGTAATTTGTGTTTGTTTTGTTTTTCCCATATGGGATGAGTATGCATTTTTTGGCATTTAGCTTGAGGCCATGACTTTGACACCAGGTGTCCGTCTCAGTAAGGCCTTTTAGGAGGATGTCTTTGTCAGCCGGAGAGTCAATTATGGCTCCCAATTTGCAGTCATCAACAAACTTGGTTAGCCATAGTCCTCCTGTGTTTGCCTGTACTTCTGAGAAGTATATGCCGAACAGTAGGGGTCCCAGGACCAAGCCTTGTGGGACACCACTTGTGACTGCTTTAGAGTCAGACCTGGAGCCCACTATTCTTACGGTGTGAGTTCTGTCTGTAAGCCAGTTGGCAACCCATCTCCTCACGTAGGAGTTTATGTTCAGGCTGGTGAGTTTTTCTGTAATACCCGAGTGGGGAATGGTGTTGAAAGCCTTGGCGAGGTCAAGGTAGGCTGTGTGAACCAACTTTCCCTCATCTATGGCATTGGTGACTGTCTCGAAGAAGTCAACCAGTTTTAGTAGGCATGATATGCCCTTAACAAAGCCAAACTGGGTCAGGTCAAGTGTTTGGAGGTTCCCAATTTCTTTGTTAATGAGTTCCATGATGATGTGCTCCATAGCCTTGCAGACCAGGCTAGTCAGGCTTATGTGGTGATAGTTACCAGGGTCAGTTGTGGCCCTTCCTTCATGGAGAGGAATAACCGTTGCTGTGCACCATTCTATGGGCACATAGCCTGTGGAGAGGCTGAGGTTGAACAGGGTATTTAGGTGGGGGGTTAGTTAGATCTGTAGTTCGTGCAAGATGCAGCCTGGGACACAATCTGGTCCCACTGATGCTGTGTTTTGGCTTTTGAAAGGGCTGTTTTCACCTGTGCGTCTGTGATTTTTGGGACACTACACTTTTTCGGTATTGTTGTGGGCCCTTTTGGAGGTGAGAGGGAGGTGAAGTTTGCACTGAATCTATCTGCAAGGATGTTGACAATATCAGTAGGTTCAGTATATTTTGTGCTATTTTGCATTAGTTCAGTGAATATCTGAGACGGATCTGTTCTGGGTGGCATCCCTGCAGATCCTCATGTCTATGTCTGTATTGCTCATCAAAGTGAATGCCTGAGACATGAGTGATGATCTTTTCCAGCTGTCATCCTTTTCTTAGTTCCGTGCAAGATGTGAATTCCTGGTGGTTGCACATATTGGCAAGTGAGCATATGTGTGCACGTGCGCGCACGTGTGTGTTTGTGTGTGTGTGTGTGTGTGTGTGTGTGTGTGTGTGTGTGTGTGTGTGTGTGTCTGTCTCTCTCTGTATGATGTCCTTGCCAGACTCCTGTGTCTCAGAACAGTCCCCTTTCACAATTTGGTAGACATATAACTGTCTGCTAATAGCCTGTCACTATTTCCTTTCTATGCTATATTATCTACATCATTGAGCTTTCACTGCCCACTTTCTTGCACCCTTGTTGTGATTGCAGTTTATTTGACCTCTGTACAGGATATTGCATGTCCATTCTGCATATCTTACTGCCTTTGTGAATATACTGCTATTTGGCCCCCTTCACAGCTTTCATAGTAATTTGTCACAACCCTTGTTCCCTGTACTCTGACAGAGTTAACCACCCTGCAGCTGGATAGTCAATTTGCACACCCTTATGCCCTGTTCCTTTGCAGGTCAATCCCACTCACAGCTGGACAGTAATCTTTCATAGGTTCATAGGTTGGTACTAAGCTATTGCCCCTAGGGCCTATACAAGCCTAGCTATAACAATTCTCTGGCTATTTTTTGCTACAATATTTTCTTCCCTGGACCACTATCTAGCAGGGTGACTGACGTGATCCCTAGGGTGAATTTCTTATTTCTTACGATAAGTTGCCTCATTGATTCTACAGTTTAGACTCTATCCATGTTGTTTCCATGCACTCGTGCATTCACTGTAGCCTTGAGGTATACTGCCTTCTGTATTATCCCCTTTCTGTATGCCTATATCCTAGTTGAAATGATTATTCACTAAATTCCTGCTCTTGATTTACTAGTCCCAACATGGCTTCCCACAATATGATGACCATGGTTTTCATCATGCTATAACAGGTCTTATAGTGCGGTGATTATGATAATGATATAACTTTAGTGTAATAATTTCTGAATTGCTGACATAACATTTATTTATTTAACATTTGTTTACTGGGAAAGTCCAACTTGGAACAAAGCCAATTTTCAGCGGTGGCCCGGGAAGAAACACTCCAGATGCATGTTTTCGTAACATGTTGAGCTGTCACTCAGTGGCAATGGTGCAGTGCTTATTCCTCTGTGCATTCCTATGCTAAGAAGTCACATGCACAATATGCTCATACACAGAGACTGCTAAGCCTGTAGCTCAGCATGTCCATCCTAGTGACACGTTCCATAGCTCACCATTATTGTCCCAGTATGTGTATCATGTGATATTCATAACATGCAACAGTGCACATGGGGCTACATTTTTTTAGTCCTTCTGACTGGATGAGTGCATGTAGTATTTTCAGGTGCTGGGTTCAGCAGAGTTCCTGTATAGTATGACTTGAAGGCGAAAGTCTTCATGTACATAATGCACAAAGATTTCCAGGAGCATCATCATCCCATCTGCAATACTGTTAGCACGTAGTAGTTTGCCAAAGCAGTGAATGAGGCCTGTGGGATTATCCACTTTGACAAGCAATACAGACATAGACATGAGGATCTGCAGGGATGCCACCCAGACCAGATTAATCTATGAAACTGACATTAGATAGCTGTGGAGGGGGGAGAAAAGATGATATACATATATATATATATATATATATATATATATATATATATATATATTTTTTTTTTTTTTTTTAGTAAATACTGTTTATAGGTTTTTGCACTTAAATTTCTTGCTATTGTCTATTTTTCTCTTTGCCTGCATTTTTTGGGGACAGATATACTGACTCATGTCAATTGCATTTTGCAGCAGCAGAGGATATTGTATCCAATAAGAAGGTCAATCTGTGGAGAAACAACATACTTTCCAGATGGTGCAGTGTGTGTGTAGTATGTAGAAGTCAATTACGTAAAATGGAAATCCAAGTTGTCGAAAGCATGTGTACTAATGTGCTGTATTTTTTCTCTTTTTGTTTTTGTCTCCTTTTTCTACTGGTTCAACTGTGATAGAGGATGTGAAATAGCAGTGGCCTTCTGCTGGGATGCCTGGTATGGGGTCATTAGGAGTCACCAGGCCAGCCTCTCTGCAGAATGAGGCAGAATTGGACTCACTTTAGAAACTAAAAATACTGAAATGTCAAAATTCAGTATTTCGAGCCCATAAAGTGGAATCCTGAAAAGTGCGAAAGCTCAGAAGAATGAATTTCAAAATCTTGAATACCAGAGGTTTTGAATTTCGTGCTTCTGAGGTTCTGCTGTGGTTATGGATTCAGGTACGAGTGTGTATGTGTGTTAAGAGTTTTGGGTAGGGGCTGTGGTGCGTGTTGGTGTGTTTTGTTGCTGTGATGCGTGTGTTCAAGCAGAATGTAGCTTGTGTGGTGGTGTTGTGTGTGTATTTGTGTGTAGTGCGACCTCGCAGTTAGAATATTTAAGTAGGGGGCTGGGGGGTGTATGGGGGCTTGCCCTCCTGATTTTATGTAGTAGACAGCTTGTGTTTGTGTGTGTGTGTGTGTGTGTGTGTGTGTGTGTGTGTGTGTGTGTGTGTGTGTGTGTGTGTGTGTGTGTGTGTGTGCGCGTGTGTGCAGTAGTAGCGTGAAATTCAAAATCTCCAGTGTGCGAGATTTTGAATTTTGCACTTCTGAGTTTTCTATGTTTCAAAAATTCGACTTCATAGCTTTGAAATACTGAATTTCGACATTTCAGTATTTTGAGGATATAAAGTGAATCCGCAGAATCTTCCTGTCCTAACTTACAGTTTTGGAGTGATTGACTGGCCCCAAAATGTGTTGGACGAATTAGATAGGAGAACAAGAAGGATGATTCATGCTCACCAAATGACTTATAAAAATCACTGCATACCAAGATTATATATTCTTCATTCCGAATGAGGAATGGGCCTCCCTGAAATTTATTACATGTATAGATCTGCAATCGTGGGACTGCACACATATCTGCTGACCTCACAAGACCCAAATGTAGTGAAAGTTTTGAAACATGAGGAGAATAAATCTAAGATGACATCTCTGCTCAGTCTAGTAGAAGCATATTGGCATCAAGCAGGATTGGAAATCAAACCAGAAGTAGTTAAAACTCAGGCAGCAACTGAATGTGCCGAAAAACAAAAGAAAGAATATAAGGTGAAGGACCAGATGAGAAGGCAAGAAATGTGGAAAATGCATAAATATAGTTGCAAGTATAGAAAACTTCTGGAAGAACCTCATGTCAGGATCGAATGCAGGATTGGCTAAGGAGAGGTGAATTCAAACCAAGAGATGAACGGATAATATTGGTGCCCCAAGACAGTGGAATATATACCCGTTGGTTTACAAAGTCCAATGAGCATGTGGGAGAAGCAGACAAACATAGGTTTTGTAAAACAGAATTGGAAACAGTTGCACACATTGTTACTGGTTATGACATACTAATGGCAGAAGGACTATATACTGAAAGGCATAATAATAATGTGGCAAGACTGTTGCACTGTGGATTTTTCAAACAATATAGTACTGAAGTGGCTGAAAAGCACTGTAAAGATAATCCACAGAGCATCATAGAGAATGATGAAGTCTACATCACATGGGATTACCTATTATCAACAGTTCAAGAGACAGAGGCTAGAAAACCAGATATAGTGGTCCATGAAAAGAAGACAAATGTAGCACTGATCATTGAAATTGTCACGCCCAGTGATTACAGTGTCTTGTGTACAGAGAGACAAAAAGTCATAAAATATCAGGATTTGCAGGCAGAAACAAGAGCAATATACCACTCCTTTCTGTTTCTGTCTGCATGATATGTTGGTTTACCTGCCTCAATACCTTCTATGTCTCTTTGTTTATTCATTAATTTATGTATTTATTTTAACCTCATTCCTGCCTGCACCATCCCTGCAAATTTTGTTTTTCTTGAAATTATCTTAGAATGAGTCATCCAATCATAATAAATGACTAAAATTAGACCATGCTGAGACCAGATAACATATCAAGCTACATTCTTATGAGTGTCAGATAAACAGTATCAAAGCCTATATTTACACAATTGAATCTCAGCCTTTTCATGGGGTTTGTGCCTAATGCCTGAAGAAAAGACCCTGTGGCTCCCTTATACAAGGGTGACCATCTACAGACCAAGTTAATTATTGCCCCATCAGCCTCACCAGCTGTGTATGTAAAACCATGGAACATAGCATATCATATCATACAGCATTTACACACATACATAGGCTGATTAACTGATCTAAAATGCACTCATTTTTTAAGACAAGGTCCTACTTTTTGAATTTAGAAAACTTATTTAAAAAGGTTACAGAGGCTGTGGATAATGGTCACTTCATACATCCAGCTTATTTTGATCAGATCAGGGCTTTTGCCACTATCCTGCATTCTCATATTATTTAAAAAATATACAAACTTAATGTTAGCCCCTATGTTGTCTGCTAGACTTAAAATTGACTATCCAACAGATCCATGTTGTAAAAATTGCTGGAACCCCCCCCCCCCCAAACATATAATTTTTAACTTTTGGAGTTCCACAGAAATCAGTGTTTTGATCAGCCTTTTCATAGTCTGCATTTATTATGCTGACATCCAAGACAATATTGCAGCAGTGTGATTGACCATGTTTGCCAGTGACAGCAAGCTGGACTTTGCTATCCACTTATCCACTGATACTAAACTGCTCCAACACTGGCTGGAATATGTAGTGTACTGAAAAGGGTCTCAAGATAAATGCAAAACACTGCAACATAGTAGTGTCTGGCAAAATAACTTCTACCTCCATGTATAAGTGGTAGTCCTCCCCACACAGATATTGTCACAACAGACCTGGGAACTTACAAGGATAGCACTCTTTCTTATTCTCTCACCACATTTCCACCACAGTCGTGAAATCCATCTCTTTGACCCTGTTAATTTTCAAAGAGATATACTCAGAATACAAAGAGGTCATCTTACAACTATACCAGTCCATTATCTGACACATCATCACATAGACTGCACCTTTTCATATGTAGAAATACACACATATCACTCATTTGGAAAGACACCAGTAAATTTTAACCAAGCAAATTACAGGTCTTAATTATTTCTACTATACTATGCTATCAACTATACTATACTATCAACAGGAATCGCAACAATAACCTTCTCTATTCTGCTCTATTTATTGATCTATCTAAAGCTTTCGACATGGTCAACCACCCTTCTTTAATCAATATCCTAAAATCCCTCTTATTTGATAGCCTAGGTATTAAATGGTTTAGTTCATATCTGAGCAACAGGCAACAAGCTGTTCTATTGGAAAACCACATTTCTTCATTATTGCCAATTTCTATTGGAGTCCCTCAGGGCTCTATTCTTGGTCCGCTTCTCTTCTCCCTCTTCATTAATGATCTTCACTCAGTTATCCCTCAAGCTACCTGTATTCAATACGCAGACGACTCTACCATTATTTGTTCAGCTTCTTCTTCTAAAGAACTAAACTCACTGACTCAAAATATCTTCAATACAGTAGAAACATGGTTTACTAGACGGTACCTCCTTCTAAATGCCAAAAAAAACTAAACTTCTTCTCTTCACCCCTACCTCTCGGACCCCCCCTTTAAACTTCACTATCTCTTCAAACAATGCCACTGTCATCTCTCCTGACACAACAACTAAACTGTTAGGAATAACCATTGATAATAATCTCACTTTTGATCAACACATCAACAACACCATTAAATCAGTCAACAGAAAAATAGGATCCTTATACCGTATCAAACTATTTCTAACCCCATCTACTAGAGCTAAAATTGCCCTCTCCCATCTCATATCTACTCTCTTTTATGCCTCTCCTATTTTCACCAACCTTAAGAAAGCTAACCTTAACAAACTAGCTACTTGCTATAACAGCATTGCCTGCTTTGCCACTGGGAACCCCTATAGAACCCATCACTGTCTTAATTTGAAACTTTTAGGCTGGCTAGAACTACAAAATTATCTTATAATCTCACAACTCACTATTGCCCACAAAATACTGTACCAACCTGACAATACCCTTATACTCTCACAACTTTTAATCCCTTACAATAATCTTAACTCCCTTCATTCCTCTTGTAAACTCTTGACCAGATCAATAAAGTCTAACAACTATGCCAGCGACTCTTTATTCACTAACACTATTGGTAGAAGATGGAATCTGTTACCTAGTGATATAACTCTGATCACATCTTTTCCTCTTTTCAAACAAAAACTCAAGCTATACTTCCAAAATCACTGGCTCTGTTCCTGTAGTACACCAGACTGACATTCTTCTCTACCATTTTACTTTACCTCTACTTCTTCCACTCCTCTTACTTTCAACTTGCCAATTAAGCTACCTCCTAGGCTACCTATTGCCCAATGCATGGCTTCTTTTGCTCTACCTGCTTCTCTCAGCTCTCTCCTCTCCTCTCCTTGTCACTTCTTTTTCTCCTTACTTTCTGTACTGTCCACTGCTTCTTCATTTTTTCCTAGATTTCTCCACTACTCCTTACTTTCCCTGTCTCTTGTACTCTATCTTTATTTATTTTCTTTTTGATGCTATTTATCAACAGCCTTTATCCTATAATTATAATGTTCTGTAACTGACTATGTATTTTTCTTTGCCTTCTGTAGTTTTTATGTAACCTGTCCTTTTTGGACATTTTTCTATTTTTGTCATTTTTTACAAATATGTCTACTTTGTTCTATTGTGCTTTTTTTGTGTGTGGAGCTTTTCTCCCCAGGCCTCTACTGAAAATGGACATATATCCAGCTAGACTAGCCCGGTCAACAAATGTAAAATAAAATAAATAAATAAATAAAAATAAATTTCACTGATCATGATAGATTAGCATGATTCTCTTTATACTCAGTAGCCTATCAGATGCTCCAGGGAGACCTGTGTCTTGTTTTCAAATCAAGTAACACTACAAGCACCAATGCAAGATACTTAAATCATACAGCACCCTGTGACTTCCGCATGCTGGCCCAGTAATCAAGGAACCTGAATCCTCACCACTGACACTGAAGAGAGATGTGCACTTGGAATACAAATGGATATACTCAGTATTTCCAGATGCAGACTACTTCTCTGCATCAAATCACAATTTCCCTTAAGAGCACACAGGGCACACAGCCTGGGATCTAGGTGTCTCTATCTGCCTCTCCCCAGGTCCCTAGTAAGACTCCCCACTGGCACTGTGAAACCAGTGTTTCATGCCCCTGCCCCAAGTAGCTGACATGCACACTCTTTGTGATTTAATTTTCACACACACACACACACACACACACACACACACACACACACACACACACACACACACACACACACACACACATCTAGGAAAAGCTGGCACAGATTACCCACTCCACCATCTTTGCCCAGATTATAAAGTACATTCACTGCCACCAGTCAGTTAGTATAAGGCTCTTAAATGGTTATCTAATTATGCTGAGTGAAGTTAATATTAATACAAATGGTAATGTTGACCAAACAGCAAGCCTTTCAGCAATGGCCAGGGTTATCATCAAACAAAAATATGCAAGTACTCTAATGGCTTAAATGTTTTCTTAAAAGGAACAGCCACAATCTTTATTTTTTCTTCTTCTTTCGGCTTTTTCCTGGTTAGGGGTCGCCATAGTGGATCACTGTCCACTCATGATTGGCAGTGGAGTTTTACAGTATCGAGTTGCCAGCCCGGCGCCCAACCTTCCACAGAAGGTACACACACACACACACACACACTCACACCTAGGGCCAATTTAGAGTGTCCAATTCACCTGCAGCATGTCATTGGGATGTGGGAGGAAACGGAGCACCCGGAGGAAACCCACGCGACCACAGGGAGGACATGCAGACTCTGCACAGTAGACACCCCAGCCGAGGATCGAACCAGAGAACCTCTTGTTGTGAGGTGACAATGCTAACCTCTGCACCACTGTGGCCACCCAAAAGGAACAGCCACAATGAAAAGTTTAAATATATTTAATAATAAATAATAAAAGAACAAAAATACTAAATATATATTTATGGTAAACCTCATAGTTCAAATCACAGGAAATATTGAAAATAACATTGATGGACAGACTCATACAAGTAAAGAAAAATAAACTCTAAACTTAGCTTCACTATATTCCTGACTGAATCTAGGAGAATTACTATTCCCTAGTAACTTACATGGTAGAGCAAGGTACAAAGAAATACATAAGCAGTCTTTCTAATCAAGTTCCCCAAAACAAAACACTCAATATTCAGAGATTACTCCCTGTAAAAAATATAATATCCAAGATGGCTTGCAGGATGGCTTTATCTGGTCACCTGACTCTAGGGTCTCACAGTATGCCCCTTTGAATCTGAGACAGGAATTTATCATAGATGGCTATAATACACATCTAAATGCTTATGGCAATGCTTAGGGCTGCCCCTCATTTTACTGAGCTAATGAACAAAGATTTCTTCCAGACCCACTGTGTCTGGTCCTACTCAGCACTGTGGTGTTCCATTTTAATGGTTTAATAGCTCATTTACATTTCCCTTATTTTTCTTAAAGTAAGCTAGCTAGTTAAGCTCTGCTGTCCCAGTATCCTGAATTAAACTACATACATTTCATTCAGTTACAATAATACCTATACAGTTCTTTTTATTCCAACAGGGTGCACTGTTGATAAATTTTAACACAAGCAAACCTCACAAATACATTTTCAGCACAAACATCTGTGCAAATCAGTTTGATATACAAATAACATATAATTATTTACAAAATTCCAGCTAGCTGTGGTGGCACAAGTCATTTATCCACTGCCCACATCTTCTGGCATGGTTGGCAATACCTCCTATCATCACACCTCTCCCCACATTAAAGACTCAAGCTAGTTTTTCAAATGATGCTTGAGAAATGTGGCTTGAGATAAATAAGCCTACCTGGGAATATGTTGCCCCATTAAGTGTCTTGAGAGCTGATCTGCATTGGCATTGCTGACCCAACTATAGTGTTGTACTGTCATGTCATATGCCTGCAATTCTAAGCTCCATCTTAATAATTTGTCATTTTGCCAGCTGGCTCTATGTAGCCATGTTAAAGGATTTTGGTCTGTAACTACAGTGAATTTCTTTCCATACACATAAAGCTGAAGTTTCTGCCGTGCCCATACTATGGCTTGACATCCCTTTTCTACAGCTAAATAACATTCCCCCCTGAGTTGGAGTTTCCTGCTGAGATATACCACTGGGTGCTCTTCTCATTCTGAAGAAACCTGGCTAAGTACAGCCCCCCACCCCATGGTTTGAAGCATCTACCTGCACAATGCATTATTTGCTGTAATCTGGACTGGCTAACATAGGAGGTCCTCCCAAAGCTCCTTTAAGCTTCTGGAATGGCTGCTCACATGCTGGGGCCACACTACATTTTCTGGCTTGTTTTCCCTTGTCAGGGCTGTGAGGGGAGCAGTTATTGCACTATAATTGGGGACAAACTTTTTATAGTACCCTTCTGTCCCTAAAAATGCCCTCACCTGCTTTTTGGTAACAGGAGCAGGCTTTGCCTGAATGGCTTCCACTTTGGCAGGTTCTGGTCTGATCTTACCACTCCTCGCTCTATGTCCCAGGTAGGAGACCTCTGCTATACCCACCAGACACTTCCTGGGCTTAATGGTCAGTCCTGCCCTTTGCAATCTGCCCAGCACCTCCCTGACATACTGAAGGTTCTCCTGCCAGGAATGGCTGTAGATGGCAATATCATCCAGGTAAGCAAGGGGATAATCTCTTGCTCCTCTAGGATACAATCTACCAGCCTCTGGAAAGTCACTGGGGCATTTGTCATCCTAAAGGGCATCTTTGTGAACTCATACAAGCTGAAAAGAGTCACAAAGGCTGACCTGTCTCTCTAGCACTGGGAGTCAATGGCACCTGCCAGTAGCCGTTGGTCAGATCAATAGTGGTCAGATACTTAGCCTCACCCAGCTTTTCTAAGGCTTCATCTTTCCTAGGATGGGTAGGCATCTGACTCTGTATGACTATTTAGTCTTCTGTAGTCCACACAGAACCTGGTGCTGCCATCCTTCTTTGGTACCAGCACCACTGGGGAAGCCCAGGGACTGCTAGACTCCTGGATTACTCACAGTTCCAACATCTCCTGTATCTCCTCCCTTAGAGCCTGTCTCACTGTTCAGGCACCCAGTAAGGGGCCTACTTGATAGCTCTTTAGAGCCTTGTATCCACATGGTGCTGCACCAGGAGGGTTCAACCTGGTTTCCCAGTCAATATGTCCTCAAATTCCTGTAACAATGCTCGGATTTCTTGAACCTGGGTAGGGAGTAGCTGCTAGGACATTGCTAGCCCTTCCTCTGAGGTGTCAGTCTGAGCCTCTCTAAGGATATCAGTCACCAGATCCCACTCAGACTCTCCTACCATACACTGCAAATACTCATCAGAAGGGCATCTGTGTCATGGTAAGGCTTCATCATGTTAACATGGTACAATCTGTGACCCTGCCTGCAACCTAGCAGTTCTACCATGTAGTTAACATCACTAACCTTCCTTACCACTTTCAAAGGTCCCTCCCAAGTGGCCTGCAGGTTATTGTGTCTGACAGGAAAGAGCACCATCACCTGCTGTCCCACAGCATACTCTCTGGCTCGAGCATTACTGTCATACTAGACATTTTTTTTGCTTTTGAGATCCTGCCAGGTTCTTCTGGGCCAAGCCCATGAGCTCCCTAAGCTTTGTCCTTGGTTTCAGGAAATGTACCACAACAGACTTCTTGTGGGTTTCACATTCACTTTCCCACTCATAACGAATCAAATCTAAAGGCCCCCACCCTATGCTCACACAGCAACTCAAAGGAGAAAATTTGTGGATTCTTGGGGTACCTCTCTGTATGCAAACAACAGATGGGGAAAATATTTGTCCCACCCTCTCTTAAACTGGTCTGCACATGCCTGTAGCATTGTCTTTAGTGCAGAGTTTAACCTCTCCACAAGACCATAAGTCTGGTGAGGGAAGAGGGTTGTCTTTAGGTGCTTCACCCCACAGCTCTCCCACAGACAAGCCAGCAGGTCTGACATGAAATTGGCACCTCTATCAGTCAATAGTTCACTTGGGAAACCTACCCTGCTGAAAATCTCTAGCAAAGCATTTGCCACCTTCTCTGCCTCAATGGAGGCCAGAGCTACTGCCTCAGGGTATCTAGTTGCATAATCTACCACCACTAGGATATACTTCTTCCCTGTGGAACCTGGGGTACTGAAAGATCCCACAATATCCATAGCCACCCTCTGAAATGGCTCCTGTATCACAGGCAAATGCATTGATGGAGATTGATCGTGTCTCCTGCCTTGCTTACTTTTTGACACTGCTCACAGGTCCCATTTATATCCCTGGCACAATAAAAGTTCTGCATAATATATTGGTTGGTACCCTTTATGCCCATATGACCTGCAAAAGGAATGTCATGGCTATAGCTAGAAATGCCAGACTCTAGGTTCTGGGCACTACCAATTGCTGTATTACTTCACTTCCTAGCCCTCCCTCAGTGGTCCACTCTCTTTACAGTAACCTTTTGTTCTAGTATACAGATTCCACTTCTCCTTGAGAATTAGGTGCCTCCCTAGCTACCTCCCTCAAACCTTGTAATATAGAGTCTGAGATTTGAGCCTGTCTCAACTCTATATTTGTGGCTTTTCAAAGCTTCCCTTCCACAGGAAGGCTGGTATCCTCTGACAGCAGTGCCTCACTGTCAGCTTGGGTACTACCACTCACCTGTCACCCTGTACCAGGAAACATCAGTACCTACCAGCAGCCATGGCTCATCTTCAGGCTCACCACTACAGGATAACTCCTTCCCTGAATTAGCCACATTACAAGTCCTGGCTTCAGGGATGTGATCAGTCTGGTTCTCCTCCAGACTACCAGACCCACATGCCTGTCCCCAAGCCTGACTGTGTATCACTGCATGCACACAAGGTACTGCATTATCAAAATATTTCCTGTCAAGATGTCTGCAAGAATATCCTCAAACACACCTACTTGATTGCTTCCTTTTCTACCTTCCCAGTCAAGGTGAACCCTGGCTGAAGGCATTTGGAATGGGATCCCACCTAAAGCTCTGACTGGATTGGACTGCCCAAACAAGTACTGCTCGTCTTTAACCACTGCAAGCTTCACAATGGTTATATCAGAAGCTGTGTGTCCCTTGGCAATGGCCTGTTTTCCATCCACCGAAGTAGGATAAAAACTATGGTGGTAGTTTGATACCCCTGTTGCCTCCAGAAAACTTATTGCTGACATTCTGTTATTCCCACTTCCTGGCTCTCCCACCTTTTGTTCCCCATCTTGCATCTTTGGACATCTATATGCTACATGGCCCCACTGGTTACATTTAAAACATTTAGCCCTTGATCCTGGCAGTGTATCTGAACTAGTGGCTTCCACTGTTACTGGCAGACTCTGTTGTGGTAGTTTAGGCTGCTGACCATGGGTTCCCTTATATCCATGTGCAGCACTGTGTATTCCTTGCCTGTGTAGTGATGCCCTGCCTGCTAGGTAGAGATCCCCTTTATTCACCAGCTCATCTGCAGGGCTGTATTCCCTGTCTGCCAACTAGATTCTTACATCCTTAGTCAAAGTGCTAAGGGCTTGTTTCCTCACCAAAAGATCTGTCAGCCTTTGAAAGGTGGTGACCTGACATCCACTCACTCACCTATGAAAAAAAGTGCTTATCTCAGCAATATGATCATACACACTTTCATCTGCCTTGCCTATATGCTCACATTTTTTTTTTCTGTAAGCTTCATGTGTTAACTTAAAACATTCATATCATTGTTTACACAATCCATATTAAACAATTTAGAAACATCAGTCATAGCTTTACCATGGATTAAGGGGGTCAGGAACCATACTTAGAGCCCTTGGTCAACATTATCCTGTTTACATAATGTTTCAAACATATGAATAAGACTATCAAAATTATCACCCTCTGGAAATTTTGGAAGAAATTTACTTTCCCTTATTACTTCTGGGGGTTGGTTATTCCCTTCCCCATTACCTCCATGACCCTAGTGAAGAGTCAGCTTCTCCCTCTAATGTTAATGCTGCTTCTCCTTTTCTTTGGCTCAAAATGCTGCAGTCTCTCATATTCTTCAGCTACCAAATGCCACAGTTTCTCATTTTCTTCAGCCTCCAAATGCTGCAGTCACTCTGTTGATTCTAGTTCCAAACATTTGGCATCCAGTTCAAGTCTCTTTAACTCCAGATGGACTTTTAAATCCTCTGAGGAAAAGTTGAACTGGCCTGGTTCTGAGATCTGTACATCCACAATGCCAGACTGGTAGTTTTCCTGATTGATAGTCTGTGCTGCAGCTGTGACTATGTCTGCAATCATTTCCTCTTTAGTCAGGTTGGCATGCACCAGTCTTTTGGCTTGGCACATGCTAGCCAACTGGTTCCTTGTCAGCTTGCCATAATCTTTGCTGACTTCCTTCCCTTCTCTCCCTGACTATTTAAGCTAACAAAAAATAAATAAATAAAACTATTCTGATATAAACTCTGATTGTCTTCTTTCTGACTGCTTGAGAGTATATCTTTTTTAATGACAACTACTTATAGGCTACAGGAGTTCAATTAATGTCCCAACACTGCCACCAATATGTGACATCCCCACACTGGACCAGTAATCAAGGTGCCTGAATCATCACCACCACTGACAATGGAGAGGGATGTGCACTTGGAATACAAATGAATGCATTCAGTATTTCCAGATGTAGACATTTCTGCATCAAGCACAATTTCCCTTAAGAGCACACAGGGCATGCATTCAGCCCTGGGACTGGGTGTCTATATCTGCCTCTCCCCAGTCCGCAATAAGGGTCCCCACTCGTACCATCAAACCAGTGCTTCATGTCCCTGCCAAAGTAGCTGACATGCACATACCCCTGAGATTTAATTTTCACACCCACACATACCCACACACACACACACACACACACACACACACACACACACACACACACACACACACACACACACACACACACACACACACACACACCTGAGAAAGGCTGGCACAGATTACCTGCTCTACCAACTTTGCCCAGACTATAAGTAGACTCACTGCCATCAGTCAGTTACTGTAAGGCTCTTGAAGGGGTTTCCAGTTATGCTAAATGAAGTTAATATTAATACAAATGGTAATGTTGACCAAACAGCAAGAATTTCAGGAATGGCCAGAGTTATCACCAAATAAATATGTGCAAATACTCTCAAAGCTTGATATTTTCTAAAAAGGACCAGCTACAATGAAAAATGTAAATATATTAATAATAAATAATAAAAGAGCAAGAAAATACTAAAGTATATATTTACACTTACAGTAAACCACAGAGTTCAAATCACAGGAAATATTGAAAATAACATTAATGGACAGACTCATACAAATAAACAAAAACAACCTACAAACTAAGCTTCTCTACATTCCTGATTGGATTTAGGAGAACTACTATTCCCTAATAACTTACTTGATAGAGCAAGGCACAATATAATATGAAAGCAGTCTTTCTAGTCAGGTTCACCAAAACAGAATACTCAATACTCAGACATCACACCCTGTAAAATATAATATCGAAGAAGGCTTGCAGAATGACCTCATTTGGTCACATGACTTTAGGTTCTCACAGTATCTCCCTTTGAAGCTAAGACATAAATTTAGCATAGACGGCTACAATATACATCTAAAAGTTTATGGCAATGCCTGGGGGTTCGCCATTTTTTAATGAATCAACGAACAAAGGCTTCTTCCAGACCCACTGTCTCTGGTCCTATTCAGCACTGTGGGGTATTGTTTTAATGGTTTAACATCTCATTTACAGTATTGCACAAACATGCAGTTATGCAAAAAAAATATTTAAAAGTGTAAAAATTAATAAAATAAAATATATGACAAGAATGCATTACAGGGCCTTGCATGGAGTATGTATAATGGTAGATGTCTGTGGTTGCTATGGAGGCAGGTCCTGGAATAACATAGTATCCAGGTTGTGTGCAGTGATATGTATGCAAATGAGCTGGTGTTACTAAATAGGAAAAATGGTTATCTGTGGCTGAAGATCAAACCTGTGTAGACCCAGCACCATGTTGGTGTCCACAGAAGTGGTAGCTAACATCAAAAAGGGACGTGCCTCTATTTCTTTAAACACAGTGGAGCACAGTGGTGTCTGCTTGCGAGTCATGCCAATGAGCTGAACAGAGGGGGTGTGTCCAGTGATGCTAAGCTTTGTTTAGCTGCGGGTTGCATGTTTAAGCTGGTTTGAATGTGTTTCTGTGGTGATCCACTGTGCTGAGCATGCCAGTTCATAAGGGTGTGACTATGGACTGCTGTATACCTGTGGCATGGGTATGTGCACTGCACCATAGTGCTTAGCAAGGAAGGCTGTCAAAAAAAAAGAAAAAAAAAGAAATTGTCTGAGAAAGCCAATCCTATATAAATTACTGAGAACCCCTGTTCCACAAAAACTGGGCCATTCCAACCCCTCAATGATGTACTTGGCAGGTGGAATGCAACATAGTTAGCTAATCACACAGGCTGCATCTGCAGCAGAATACTATAAAGTATGCATACATCTTACAATCTAATTTTCCCCCATACTCTGCACCACTGGAGTACAGACTTGGGAATTTTAACTGAGAGAATGCTAGGGGCTGCTGCAGCTTTGGTACATCTGTATGTGCTAGATGCTGCGGTCAGTGCTGATGTTGCTGATGACAATAGGCCTAGACTGAGAAGGAGAAGAGTGTTCAGGCCCAGGGCAACCTTCCAGGAGCTACATGAGCTGGAAATTGTAGAGTGCTACTGGGTGGACAGGGACATACTACAAGAACTCAAAGAGCTCTGCCATCCTCAACTCAGACCCAGAGCCAACAGAGGGGATCCCATCCCAGTGGAAATAAAGGTATGTGTAGCCCTTAGGATACTAGCTACAGGTACATTTCAAAGACCAACTGGGGACATGACAGGGGGCTCACAGGAATCAGCATCTAGGGTGCTCTACCAGTTCATTGGATGTCATTAAAACACATGCCAGTAAGCACATTTATTTACCCCACACCCCTGAGGTAAGGGCCAGCAGAATGCATCTCTTTTACCATGTAGCAAACTACCCTGATATACTAGGTGCCATAGGCTGCACTCATGTCCACATCAAAGCACTGCCTGGTGAGGAGGGTAGAGGCTACATCAACCACAAAGGGCATCACTCCATAAACTGCCAGGTTGTGTGCAAGAAGAATCTCGATAAGTGGATGGGGGATCGTAGGTTTGTCCCAGGGATTACTCCCGTGTCACTATTAGACAAAGAAACAGTAAACTAAACCTTAAAGGGCACAGTATACTCAAATCAAGGGGTGGCGTAAGCCATACAGAATCGGGCTAGGCTTAAAATTGCCTCAGGGCAGATAGCCTAGTATGAACCTATGAACCTATGAACCTATGAACCTATGCCCAGAGCATTCTCATGAATGTGTGCTGGCAGCCCTGGCAATTATCATGGCTACCATATCTGGCATGCATCACAGCTGTACCAGATGTTTGCCAGGGGGGTCTTCCCATATGGCCATCTACTGGGGGATCCTGGCTATGCACTTGAACAGTGGATGATAATGCCCATCAGAAATGCACACACACCTACCGAAAAATGCCATAATGAGGCACATGTATAAACTAGGAACATCATAGAGTGTGTGTTTGGGCTGCTCAAGTCATGGTCCCAGTGTCTTGATATTTCTGGTGGAGTCTTGTAGTACTATCCAGCCACATGTGCACAAATGTTCACAGTATGTACCATGCTATACAATATGATCCTGCAGAAACAGCTGCGGCAGGATCATCACAAGGAAGGGCTGCACATCCCCCCACCAGTGCCTAGGTCCTCACAGCCAAACCCACAGGGGGACTTGGAGGAGGAAACCCCAGAGGCTGCCCCTGTATGCAGACGTAGGCATGCCCAATATGCTCTGACTTTGTCCAAGAGGCAATGCATAGCACATGAACTGACAACCTAGGACCCTAGAGACTGACACCTCAATAAGACTTGAATACATATATTAAAACTGATGCCAGGCAACCCACACAACCTGTACCTAACCATGTTTTCGCTGTGTACTGAGTGCATCAGACAGAATCAGCCCTGAAACACAGGTCTCTCAACCATTGCATTTGCAAGGTAAGTCACTCTCCTATACAATACATGTATGGGGTACTAGACTACGGTAGCATATGTATGGACCTGCTGGATGTATGCAAGGGGACAAAGTGGGCTACTGGGCAACTTGTAGAGATCGAACAGCCACTTGGGACAACAGGTACTCTGTCCAATACTGAGAGCTCCATAATATTCATTAGGCCACATGGCTGGAAACCCCACTACATTATGCAAGGGAAATACAAAACATTGGGGTCATAGGACAGATACACAAATGTCAATGCCAGAGTCACCTACCCCCAAAACATCTATGTCCCTATACAACTGCAGTAACAGAGTATGCTTGCAAGGATGTATCAGCTGACCACACATTTCCAGGACTGTGACATACGACCTGGCCACATATTTTACCCACAAAATGCAAGGGTCTGTGTATGTTTGTATGCTGTTGATAGTGTGAGGAATTAAACCCCTCTCTCTTTGGTGCCGGGTGTGGCTCACTGGGCTAAGGGAATTAGCATGGGTGATGGTGTTGATGGTTTGAAGCTGGTAGCATCTACAACTTTTGCATGTGAGTTCCTCATATAGTAGGTATCCCACAGACTGTTATAATGCTGAAATTTGTTACTGCAAGACAGCTGGACGAAAACGGAGAAAATGAGGGGACAGAGGACCAAACCTACAGACAGACATTATACATGGTCTGAGTAACCTAGAAGGTGGCTAGTATAACAGCAGGTTGCAACAGGTCAAATTAGCTGCAGGATGAAAAGTTCATCACTTAAATGTTTCAGTAGTTACAACACTTCAATGCCGGCATTGTAAAGTATAGTACAAGAAAACCACAACTGTATGAGGAACAGAGCAGACATATGGGGCAATAGGCCGGGCATTTTGCAAAAAAAATATACAGGGAGAAGTATGCAAACTGTCACTCTGTATGTGGTCTTACAGCATCTACCCCTTTCACATCAAACCTCTCAAACTCTTACAGCGACAGATCTGACAAAATCCATGAATATAAGTGGGGCAGAGGCCCAAGAATAGATGCAAGTGTTAAATATTGCACTTACAAATGTAAAGAATTGATAGAGGCAAGTGTTAAATATTACACTTACAAACGTAAAGAATTGATAGAATAACAGGTCTTGCATTACCACAAATCTCTTGAAGTGTCTGCAGTCTGAATCTGAAATGTCTGTCATTATTTTCTAATGCCACTTTTTAATGATTTGCCACTAATGTGTCAGAAAACCACAATGTTATGTAACACAGACTAAAGATATGAAGCAAATATCTGGACATTCTGTGCAAATCTGTACAGTTGATAGCTATGAGTCACATATTACGTTCAGCAAACAGCCAGGGAATGCCTTTGACAAAATATCATGGAAGTGCAGGAGTGTGGAAACAGGTGCAGCAGCCAATGGTCTGTAGCACACAAAATCCTGGACTGGAGTACAGGTAGGTCTGGCCTAGAGTCACCTTGTAAGTAGTGACACTCATACTGGGCATGCTTTTACACTTAACTAATTTGAGCCCATGCCTCTTGCCTCTTCAGGCCAAATAACGGCTATGTGGAAATATATCTGTGCATACAGACATCTATGTATGCCTCCTCTATGCCCCTCACACATGATTACCCTAGCTATCAGTATGTGGCATATATATATATATATATATATATATATATATATATATATATATATATATATATATATGTATGTATATATATATATATATATATATGTGTGTGTGTGTGTGTGTGTGTGTGTGTCAACAAACTATGTATATATAAATATTTATATATATATATATATATATATATATATATATATATATAATATGTGGAGTGATATAGACTCTCCACACATATCTACATCACACATTTACATAATGTACACACACACCAATAGTTAAGATGACATCCCTGTTATGCACATGTTTATAGATTTCTGTGTGTGTGTGTGTGTGTGTGTGTGTGTGTGTGTGTGTGTGTGTGTATATATATGTATATCTATATATATATATATATATATATATATATATATATATATATATATATATATATGTGTGTGTGTGTGTGGGGGGGGATGTATAAATGTCCGCACTTACATGCAGAGTGCTGGGGTTAACTGCACCTACACATCACAATAGTTGTCTCATGGTAACAGACCAAAACTGCAAAATGACATAATCCACACACTCACAGAACCCTGTGCCTGTGCAATCTCACCATGTAGTCAGACAACAGTGAGCAGGTTATGTAATTTGCAATGATTGTAGCACAGGCCTTGCATATGCCATATAGTTCATTGACAGTTGTCCACCTACCAAACTGCAACCAGACAGACAGGAAACTACTGGGAACAGCGCACACATAGCAGGGGTATTAACAGGTATCCCACTCCTATGACACTAGAGACAATAACAGCAGCATGCTGGAGCACTCTGCAGGCTACACATGCTGTGTAATACAAGACCACTTTGCATAGGCCATGAATACTGTGGCTGCATCCACAAATATGGCATACATCACCTGTGGTGCATGCAATAAGTACTGTGAGCTATAGTGTGTACAACTAGATAGGTAGAGGTTCCAGTCTCATAAGAGGTAACTCTCTGTGTGTCTGTGTGTGTATACAGATATATCCCCTAAAGCATTAAAACATGCCTATCTGGCCTATGTCTGTGCAATGGTTATTCATTTTATGGCCCTCGGACTAGCTGCATTCATCAACAGTGGCCTGCTTCACAAAACCTGCTGATGTCATCCACCATAACACCACTGGCTGACAGTCTAATTTTACGTAATCTCTGTGGTGCATGAAATAAGTACTGCAAACTGTAGTGTGTAATTCTAAATATGTAGGGGTTGTAATCTGACAATGGTCAACTGTCTGAGTGTAAACATCATTCCTTGCAGCAGTAAAGGCATGCCTATCTCTGAGCAATGGTTATACATTTTAAGGCCTTGGGACTACCTGATAGCCTCTACGTTGGCCTCCTTTACAAAGCCTGTTGATGTTATCCATCTTAACAGCACTGGCTGATATTTTAATTGTAAGTAATCTCTGTGGTACATGTGATAAGTACCACAAGCTGTAGTTTGTACTATTAGATAGGTAAAGGTTCTAATCTCACATCAGCCAACTCCCATATGTGTGTGGTTATAGATATATCCCTAGTATCTCTATGGGCATGCCTATGTAGGCTATTTCTGTGCAATGGTTATGCATTTTACAGCCGTGTGACATGCTCTAGGTCCAATATAGGCATCTCCGATGTCTGCCATAATTTAGGTTTGTACAGTCAGAAAACTCAAGTGACATGTATAAAGAGTAGCAGATGTCCTCACAAAGCATGACTGTATAATTATGCTGGCTGCCAACATTGTCCCGGACACAGCGTTCTACACATATGCCCCTATGAAACCTTGCACAAATACTGACGTGCCTTGCTGACATCATATTTCTGCTGTGCTGCCATGCCATCCTGTGCCACTGTACTGCCGCCATGTGTCCATAGAATAACCACTCAAAGCCCCGGAACAGAAGCATACACAGGTCCATGACACACCTGTCATTCTATCACACTACCACCAGTCTAACATCATGCATCTATGATACACAAGGTTTGCTGTGTAGTTATGAAACATGCCAGCACACAGTACCTGTTGTGGCCCACATCACCTGCAATGACATAACAATACTGCATTACACAACTACATTAAAAGTAATATAGTGGCCCTGTGTAGCAGACACATATTTCCATGTCCCTGCATTGATGGCATGGATGGCAGGGATGTGGCAAAGGTATCGTGACATGTACAGGTTGTGGTGTGGGGGTGCCAGAGGCCTAGGCTATGTCATACAGTTTGCAGCATGTGTGTGATTCAGGAAGGGGTACTGCTCAGATGTGTCTTGGAGAGGTGCCATGTGTGTCTGTTGGTGACCTACATGTGACAATGATGTTTGAGGGTGTGTGTGTGTACACAGTTAAGCCCAGTACTAGCCCTATACATGTGTATGTTAGACAGCTTTGGACCATACATGCCAGAGTGGACAGTTCACTGTCTCTGGCCATGAACACGAGAACTTGTTCTGTCAGGAGTGGCACTGGCACCACACTCATAAGGACGAATGCAGTGCTAATACATGACTGCTGTCTGCTGGGCCTGTATCCCCAATGGGACTGCCCAGGACCAAGTGCCCATGGCCTGGCACAATTTGGTCTGGACAGCACACTTCCCTTCGTAGAGCTGGAGATACTGCCACTACAAGAGCGTGAGTATGCACAGACACATAGTGTCTCAGCAGATGGTGTTGCTGATCTACGTCCACATGCCCGATGCCCTACCCCAACTAGGTGTCAAAGCACAGACAATGTGTGGGCAAAGACAGACATTGTCTCAGCCCACTGTCTGTCCACTACATCAGTGAAATAATCCATGGCATTAGCAATGCGATGGAGGCAGTCACAGATGTTAGACTGTGCTGTATACATGACTCTGAGCATTTGTCTGGTGTTGCATTCAGTACTTGCCTGTGCCTCCATGACTGCCCAAAATATATGATGTGTGACCCATGATGTGACACCTGTCAATCTGCCTGTGTGGGACCTCATCAGCTGTCTGGCTATCGACAATGTCTACACTCAGTAATGCCATAGTTGTCACACTGTCCTATTCAATGTCAACACCATGTGACTGTCCAATATCTGTGGCCTCTGGAGACTGGATACGTGTGACCATACTGACTGTGTGTGGAAACACTCAGGGCAGAAGATAAATGTTAACCTCTGGGACAGATTCAGCACCCAACTACCCCACCTGTGCCTCACTGTGGCCACCATCATCATCAGAACCAGATGGGACTCTGACATCAGGTTGTGAGGGGGACAGAGTCCAACCCCCCCATTCACTTATGAGGAGGAAGACAAAATCCGTACATTATTACCTGCACTATTATGTATGGTAATCTACACAGACTCATACAGATGAGGAGCCAAAACTGCATTACCACTCACACATATTCTCATCACTGATCTCATGCACAACACACAAACACACAACAATGTACACAGACAAGGCAGGCCATTTCTAACATGCATGTTAGCTACATCCAGTGAATGTTGCTAGTACACAACACCTGTGGGGTATGCAATATTGCAGTGTATGTGATAGAACTACACATAATACCCAGTACACATATCCATCGAATGATATGCCTGCTGTAGTATCATTGCTGGAGGTATGTACCATCTCCCTATAGTGAGTGAACAGATATCCTGGAGTCATTGACTCCTGTATAGCAGGCTGCATACTTCTTCATGACTATAACTGCAAATATGTTTGTACAAATATACAGCTGTGATTATCCATTGCATGCACTGTAGTCAACTACTCCAATATGGAACATACAACTATTCACTCTGGCTAAGCATAACAGTTGTGCCTTCGGCCAAATGACAGTCCTTAATGTTCATATGGTATATATAAGCTGTAAAATTATGGTATCACACTTACCAGGGACAGGACTACAGACTCTGGCAACAGCTAATGTACCTATGAAAATGTGAGGGAGAGGGATTATCAGTAATACCAAATGTTGCACTGTTAGAGGGTAATATGTGCATATATCTAGATGTACAGTAGCTAATGCGATGCTGCCTACATTGCTGAAATTCTGAGTATGGGTATACAACTGTGCATTAAAACAAACCCCCTCCCAATGTAGATAGACCTGACACCCATGTACTGGTATGCAGAGCCTGCCAAAATGACTGATACAATATTACACTGGTGAACAATGTAAGCTTACCTGTACAGTCCTTTGATGTGGATGCTGTGGCACCTATCTCCAGGATGTATGGGGTGATGGATGCCTGGAAGCTGTTGGCTGATTCTAGGTTTGCCAGGAATTCCTCTGTGGCAGTGAGTCATTGTTCTGTTGCAGGCCATCCACCACTGGCAGCACAATCCCTGGCCTCAGCAGCTGCCATTTGACATGTGACATTGAGCATATATTTGGCCCTGTGTTGGACATGTTCAGCAGTCCTGTTCTGATGTCCACTTTGGTTAAACACCCTGACAAGGTCACCCCACAATGTTGCACACTGGTCATGATGTTGGAAATCCCTTGAAAGCAGAATGTAATGCAGTCTGAGGGCATCCAGGATAACAGCATTCTCAGCAGCTGTGAATAGGGGATGCTACATTTTTCATGAAAGTCAACAAGAGGAGGGCACATTTCAGGACCAGATACATCTACATCCACTATGTACAGACCCTGCCCAAACAATACGTCCTCACTATCCACTACTCCCTCACATGGCACACACCACAGTCTATCACCACATTGCATATGTGTCTATCAAAAAACAGAAGAATGTGAGCAACAAAAAAATTTCTCCAAAGCCATCTTCACGCTTCTTAAGACAGAAGTAGCAAACTTCATGACACCCATGCAGATGGACAATAGAGGTACGACTGCTGAATCCTACACAAATGCACTTTATAAGCACTTACACGAGTGCATGGATCATGCTATCCCTAACAGAACCAAGATGCTATCCTCCAAAAAAAGAAGCCAATCTGGCGGTCTTCTGCCATAAACAAACTCTACAACAGAAGAAAGAAACCGTTGAAAAAAAGCGTAAAATCCCACAATTGGAGGAACTCCCTGGTCAGCCTCAGTAAGAAGCTGAGATCCCTCATAAAATACTCCAAAGCTAGTTATGAAAACAAAATTGCCACTGATTCTAAAGACAACCACAAAGCATTCTATAGCTATGTCAAAAATCTCAATGGCAACACTCAGATCTGCTCTGAGTTACAGCACAATGACACTAAATATACAGAACTAACTGATATTGCCAACATCCTGGCAGATAGGTTCAGTGCTAACTTTACCCCCCTCACCCCCTAAAGGGCCCATCTTCATACTGGAAGAATGCAAAGTTCCTGTAATCATGGCTGCACAGGTAAAAACTTCACTCACCAAAGCCAAGAACACAGCATCCATGGGGCCTGACAACATCCCAGGCTGCCTTCTACATGAACCGCAGAATGAACTGGCACCCCACATAAGTACCATGTTCAATCATAGCCTCACCTCAGGCTTTGTGCACATTGAATGGCGCACCGTGACAGTTATCCCACTCCACAAAGGGGGGGGGGGAGGCCACAACAGACCCCGGGAACTACCGCCCCGTTAGCCTGACAAGCCTCGTCTGCAAGGTTATGGAACGTATCATCACGGATCTCATAAACAAAGAGATTGGAGATCTCCAAACCCTGGACCCTACACAGTTTGGGTTTGTAAAAGGCAGATCATGTCTCCTAAACCAGACAGACATCGTTGAAATAGTCACCAAAGCCAAAGATGAGGGTAAGGTGGTTCACACAGCCTATCTAGATTTCGCCAAGGCGTTCAACACCATCCCCCACTCTGTAATTATAGATAAACTCACTAAACTAGGTATAAATCCCTATGTCACAAGATAGGCTGCCAACTGGCTTACTGAAAGAACCCACACTGTGAAAGTAGCAGACTCCAAATCAGACTTCAGACCAGTGACAAGTGGAGTACCACAGGGTTCAGTCCTGGGTCTTCTCTTGTTTAGTATCTACTTCTCTGAAGTACAGGCTAACACAAAAGGTCTTTGGCTAAATAAATTCGCAGATGACTGCAAACTAGGAGCCATAATTGAAACTCCTAACAATGTGGACATCCTACAAAAGGGCCTCACTGAGACAGATGCCTGGTGTCAAAGACATGGTCTCAAGCCCAATGCCAAAAAGTGCATGGTCGTCCCCTTTGGTAAAAATTCTGTACCCATGAACTACCACATAGGTGGTAGTCTACTTAACACCGAAAATGTAATAAGAGACCTTGGGACACAGGTGGACAGTAGTCTCTCCTTTGATAATCACATCACCAAAGTGGTCAGGAAATCCTTCTACGAGGCAAACCTCATCACAAAAGGTTTCTCATCCAGAATAAAAAGAGGTCATTGTTCCCCTCTACTCATCACTCACTAGACCCATTATAGAGTACAACGCCCCTTTTGGTATGTACCTCACAAGACATCTACAACAACTGGAAAGGCCGCAAAAATACCTCACAAAGAAGATTACTGGCCTCAAACAGATGTCTTACGCAGACCGTCTAAAAAAACTCCAGCTTTACTCCATCCCATATCGCCTACTTATAGGTGATCTCTGCCTAACATACAAAGCTATGTCAAACCCAGAGCTGTTGGACATGCTCCACTTAAAGAAATCCCAATCCCTCTGAGTTACATGCTCTAGGGACCTAAACCTTGTCACCACAATAAACAGAACATGCTGGAGGGATAGATTCCTGTCTCAGAGACTTCCCATACTCTGGAACAGACTACCTATCAATGTCAAACAGAGCTCCTCATTAGCACTCTTCAAGAAGAATCTTGATGATTGGATGGGTAATAGGAAATTCACCCCGGGGGTCACTTCTGTGGTTCTGCTTGACAGGGGCACAGGAAAATAATTTTCTTGGGTGGCAAAAGCCAGGGTACATTTTTGGCTAGGCTTGTATAGGCCCTAGGGGCAATAGCATAGTACCTACCTATGAACCTACCTACCTATGAACATTTTGATGGATGATTCATATGAAGAAAGTTCCCTTAATGAAATTAGGGTGGCATACAGAGGAATTGATTTGGCACTTGATGACATGGTTCATCAGGGCCAAATTGATATAGATGAATACCACTACTTGAAAAATGAGTTTCCTAGGGTGCCAAACATCTTTGGCATAACAAAAATACATAAGGGGCTGATTAATTTGCAATTTTGGCCAATTGTGGATAGCAAAAGAAGTAAAACTTACTTCATTTCTAAATATCTGGATGAGTTGATGCAAAAAGCTTTGTCCTTTTTTGAATACATAAGCAAGGATTCTTGGCAGTTTATTAACAAGTTAAATGGAATTGGTTTAACAAATGATGTAATCATGGTTACTATTGATGTGGTGAATTTGTTTTCGGTTATTCCCCAAGATATAGGAATAAGGTGGTTGGAAGAACAGCTTTATAAAACCAAAATGTTTGACCAAGATGAGATTAATAAAATTACTGTGTTAATGGAGTTAGTATTAAAAAATAAGTATATTTCGTTTGAAGGGTTTTATTATAACCAAGTTAAAGGAGAAGCAATGGGGGCCAATCTTATTATGTCATATTGGGAACAAGAGTATCTGTTTAATAGTCAGTATAAGGGTCAGATACTCCACTATACTAGATTTTTGGTCGAGTTGTTCCTGATTTGGAAAGGTACAGAGGACAGACTTAAAGAATTTTTATTATACATCAATGGAACCGTAGAGTTTTTAAAATTCACTTTTGAATACAATAAGGAACGTATAGTATACTTAGATGTTAATTTAACCATTGATTATGCCCAGATGAAATTTTTGACAAAAAGACATAGGAAATCAACTTTTTCCAATTCATATTTAGATTATGGGAGCTGCCATCCTGAACATCAGAAAAAGGGAGTAGTTAAAGGGCAATTGATTAGAGCAGCCAGGATGGTTAGTGCTGATGCCGATTTTCTAGTTGAGTTGGACTTCATTAGTCATATGTTCAAGCAGAGGGGATATCCTGATTGGCTTCTGGATGAGTTAACAAAAGAGGTTATTTTCAAGCGGAGCTATGGGGTCTACAAACCAATTTTGGGTTATGGGTTTGTTAGAAATGCCAGTAGTGTAACATCAGGGAATTCATTCAATTTGTCTCTGGTTTTGACATATAATGGGATGGCTAATTCCATTATTCAGGTGTTAAATGACCATTGGGAAATTTTGCAGTTTGATGCTAGAATAGGTTCCAAAGTAGGTAAGAGCCCCAAGCATGTATTTAGGTGAGATAAATGTATTAAGAATATTCTTGAGGGGGTAAGGCCTGCACAGAGGACAAGCAGAAAGGTGGGGAATTTTAAATGTAACACCTGTTCTTTTTGTCAATATTTATTGGAAACTGGTGATTATGTCAAAGTAAATGGACAGAAGTTGTCCATCAGGGGTCATTACAATTGTAATAGCAAAAGAGTGATTTATATGGTGATGTGTCAGGAATGTCCCATTTTCTATATTGGAAAAACCAGTAGGAAGTTAAAGACTAGAATGGGTGAACATTTAGGGGACATTAGACATGCTAGGGTGATCAGTGCATTGTTCAGACGTATAAGTGAAAACCCACACATAACTTTAAATTTTTAGTGCTGCAACAATTAAAGGAAGATGAGAAAGGGGGCATCTTGGATATACATTTGGATGTCATGGAAATGAGATGGCAATTGTTCATGCATGCCTCCCGATATCCAGGCATAAATTAGACTATTAGTATTGCCAGTGTTCTAAAACTTGAACAAATTTCAGGTTAATGGTTAAGACGTTACATACATATATTTTTTAACAAAAATTTTAAGAATAATGTTGAGTTTTAAATTTGTTAAAAGTTTACTAATGGATTGATTGAGTGCAATTTATATGCATTTAATGTTTTTATGACTTTTAAATTAGTTTTCTTTTGTGTTTCATGGTTTGTTGAATGTTTATGGTATTGCTTTTAAAAATGTTTAATTGTTGTTCAATTGAACAATTGATGGGGGTATTTAACTTGGTTGGGTGAGGCTAATTTTGTGTTCTGAGGAAGTCTCTGTAGTGGAGAGGAAAGCGCTTAACTGTATTCGAATAAACTTTGGTGTCCATTGGAGTGCTCACATTTTTCTGTTTTTTGTTTTTTTTCTTTTTGTTCTGTGGTTTGCTGTGCTCTAGTAATGATATGTGTCTATCACCAACTACTGTGGTGTGTCCACTAATATGTCATACAGCCACTGTCAGACAAATAGCTGTGTGATATTATAACAGCTATATGGGGACGGTCCAGCAACAACAGTGTGCCACAATGACAGACAGCAATGCAGACCTGCTGTAGTATATGTTCCCTTTAGGTATCCCGCCTCCCCACTACACAGATATTTGTGGACTGTGAATGTGTGTCTCATGAATGTGTTCCTTTTGGCACAAACATGTGGATGTCTGACAAATGCTTGGCCATTCATTAATGGTTGTTGACAGACAATAGAGAATCTGGCTTTCACACACCAGACTCCTCAGAAAACACGTATGCTACGGTAATATCTGTTAGTGTATTCAGAAGCTGTAGCTGTTGAACAGCAGAGGATCACTAACATGTCGATACCATACATATATGACAGGCTTATTGTTGTAATACCTATTTCCCATACCTCTATCCTACCATCGGCATCCCATTATATGGGGACATCTATTACATACCTGGCAGAGTGAAGTACTTTCTTTTCCGAAGTGTTCCTATACAAATAGTTTGCAAATCCATTTTCTGTGTGAGAAAAACAACATACAGACATGTTCCCTATAGGCAGTTGATTGCCTTTTGCAGCTAATGGTCATTAACAGGTAATTGCCTGGGCACCAATCCATAGCTCAGACTTGCTAATTGTATCCAAGACAGCTGAGTTGCATTTTCATTAGCCAATGACACAGTACCACAGTGCAATATTTAAGGCCTTCATGTAGGCCTTGGCCCCTTTCTTGGTCTTTGAGATGGACATTAATGAGGTGTGGAGACTACAACATCACAGATAGTAGGCACAAATACTGTCCACTATGATATGTTTGGCCATTGTTCCATGACACTGTGATTATTTGGCAGTTCAGCGGTAAAAATTGTGGGTTGAGGTCAATAAGGAGAGGGAGACGTGAATGTCAGACATCATACCCATCAGACTATGCATGCTGATGCAGTAGCAGCTATTCTATCAGCTCACTATCTTTGTAGAGGCAAACTGTGAAACATGTCCCTGTCACTGGAGGTCTCCCCCACACACTTTATGTAAGGTTGCGTCTGGCTCCCTTGTTCTAGGGTGTTGTGAGGTATGGTAGGTGTGGAGCAGCTAGCTTCACATACAGTTGCATATGTTCCAGGCTGCAGCTGCAGCCTAGGACACTTAGGGGGAGTGTGAATTCCTTGGAGGACAGCAAGCTGTATGTGCAACTGAGGCAGCAGTGTCAGCTGTGTTGTCACAGAAGTTCTAGGGTACGGGTACCCTTTACAGTCCAAATGAGGCATGTGCATAAGGTACATTTATTATGTAACAGTGCCAATCACAGAGTAGTAGGCAGCATATAGCTTGGCTATACAAATATGTGCAGCATGTCCCTACCTATAGGCCTTTGACTTGCAAGCATGGGTAGCAGTTAATGCAGTAGCAGCAACCTGTGTGAGTTAAAATTGCATGCCTCAGTCATTACTTGTTGTGTTCACAAGAATGTAATTGATGTGCAACACACTGGATTCGAACCCAGGACTGTGGATGGTAAAATATACTACATGCAAGGCATTTAACAGACTGAGATATTGAGGCAGTGCTGTAGCAAGTGTATTTGAAAGATATACGTGCATACATACAGTCTGTGACACACGTCTGGATCCATCATTATATGCATGGCTGTCAAAGGCAGTTGTTATACAGCAGGGTCCCAGTTGTACACATGTATTTTGCCATTGCTGTCTTAGCAGGTATGTTTAAAGATGTTGCTGATAAAAGGTAACAATTACCTGCTATCATACCTCTCAACCTTTTAGAGCGATAAATCTGGAAAAAGCCATAAATAAAAGTGGGACAAAGGTCCATAAATAGGGAAAATCTCTAAATATTCCTCTTACAAACTTAGAATGTTGATAGATTAACAGATTTTGCATTATCATGTGTTTTCTGAAGGGTATGAAGTGTGCAACTGGAATGACTGTTGTAATTTTCTAACCTCAATCTTTAATGACTTGCCATTACTTTGCCAGAAAAATACAATTTTATAAAAACTGGGCCAAAAATAGGGGGCAAAACTCTGGACATTCAGCAACAATCTCTACAGTTGACAGGTATGCCTGCTATCCCAGTCCTCACGTACATCCATTTTTATTTATTTGGCTGTGTAATGGTGTAATGTTTGCATCACAGTCCAAGGTACACTCACATTTTTCCCATTATATGTAATTGCAGTGTGCCAGTGGCAATCAATATATATTGCTTGAAACACTTGCAGATGTGCCTAACACTGTGAGAAATACATAAGATAATTAAAGTACTTTTAAGCACATTTAAGCAGGTTTGTGCAGCACTGGAAATTAATAAAGAAAAGAAAAAGGGGTGATAGGACAGTGGGAAAATGGGGGCAAGCAATGGGAAAAACATACTGAAAGGCAGGTAGGTTGTGTAGGAAGGTGTAAGAAAGGACCATAGCTTTCCATTTCTTGTGCAGCAACAGCTGTGCAGTTTTTTACAGACTTTGTGTATGAATTTGGACCCTGAAACCTCTGAAAGAGGGGTGAGGACAACTTAAATGTGTTCTCAAGCCAAATGGACCTAATTATTTGTGCCCAGTGGACAAATGTGTGAAATGGTGAGCTATGTATCTGGTGATATTTTTTTGTGGGACAGGTGACCACTTTTTTTTTTTTTTTAAGGAGAGAGTGGAATGTTAGGGAAGGGATGTAGGTACATGTGGGGAAATAAGTTGGGAAGGAGAGGTTGATTTGCAGACAGACAAGACAGTATACAGGGGCGGTATGTGACACATGAGGGGGGTAAAACCCATGGATGGGGAGGGTGTTGTGGAATCAGAGATGCATGTGGCCCCAGATAGCAGCAGAATGACTGAGCTCCCCACCCATGGGTAGTCAACACTGCTCCTTCACTTCCCCGAAAGTGGCTGTGCTGGAGGCTGGGTACCAGGACCACCAGACATTACCAGGTTGTCGAGTCTGCCCTTAATCTGGTGAAGGCATTGTTCATAACTCCTATTCACAATCCTGAACACCATGGCCAGTAGTTGATCCTTGGTGACTACTGCCCCTTTGCTACCACTCCCAGGGGCCCCATCCCTTGAGGTGGTTCCACCCAAAGGTGGTGAAGGGCCAAAGGAGAGGGCACCACCAACTTAGGTCCCAGACATGCTAGGACCCATTGACATGGCCAGCTAAAGCAGGGTAGAAGGATCAGCAGGAACTGGTCTACCCTGATGTGCTGTGGTGATAGAGGTATAGCAATGTGTATAGGTTAGTTATGAACAAAATGTTTTATTAGTTATAACAGTATGCCAGAACATTGGAAATAGCTTATTCACATATGAATGCATATTACATGGAACACAACAATAAATAGCATAACAGTCAGTATATTAACAACATACCAGTAACAGTTACGGCATAAGGCCACCAACATCAGTAATCCAACAAGATATGTTACTATACAACCACTGTAATACATAACAATAATAAAGCACATGCCCCAAAATAAAGTTTAGAGAACAACATTCCTAAACTCACTCTGATACACCTTTATTATGCAGCTCGTGGGTGTCATCAATACCTTGCCATTCCCTTGGGAAACTAGTAGTAGATCTAAGGTAAATACTGCCAGACTTTATCAAACTGGTCATAAATTCTATACTTTCAATCCATGTCCTGAAGTCAAGCATTAAAACTCTGATAAAGTAAAAGGACAAATGTCCACAGCAGTTTCCATTAACCAAAAAAAAAAATAAGCCAACATGGTGACCCCTAGAATGGTGAGAAAAAAAAGTATCACTTGGGTGTTAAACTATGATTCAAGTCATTTTTGTGGAATTATTTGCTATGATTCAAGTCATTTGTGAGGAAGTATGTACAAAGTCTTGTCTGAGTGGATCCCTTTCAATGTTTACATCTACTGTCTCTGCCCAGGATAGCTCCAGTATAGAAATTTCGGGTCTATATTAAATTGTCAACAGCTCACAATGTCGACTCTGTAATGTTCAACACCAAAATGTTGAACTACAAAAATAGCAAACAGCCATATAACCGATTTCTTTCCAATGGAAAGAAATTGGTTAGTCAAACAACAATGGCACACATAAACAAATATATTTAACTGGGGGGTTTCACCCCACACCCCCCCAACTTAATATTCTAACTCTGAGACCACACTACACTCAGGGAAAGGGCAGGTGTCAGGGAACGGCCAACCGATTTCTTTCCATTAGAAAGAAATTGGTTATATGGCCATTCACTATTTTTGTAGTTCGACATTTTGGTGTTGAACATTTCAGAATCGACATTGTGAGCTGTCAACAATTTAATATAGACCCAGAAATTTCTTCTGAAGGAAACTCTGGCACAGAAAATGTATACGCTGATGCCTTGGTCAAAACCAGGAGTGTGTTATGAAGTGCACCCTGACTGTTCATAGGTTAATAGGTTTATAGGTCAGTACTAGGCTATTGGGCCTAGGGCCTATATAAGCCTAGCCAAACGTTACCCTGGCTTTCGCCACCCAAGAAAATTATTTTCTTATGCTCCTATTGAGCAGAGTCACAGAAGTGATCCCCGGGGTGAATTTCCTATCTCCCATCCAATCATCAAGATTTTTCTTGAACAGTGCTAATGAGGAGCTTTGTTTGATATAGATAGGTAGTTTGTTCCAGAGTATGGGACGTCTCTGGGACAGGAATCTATCCATCCATCATGTTCTGTTTATTGTGGTGACAAGATTTAGGTTCCTAGAGTGTGTAGTGTGGAGGGATTGGGATTTCTTTAAGTGGATCATGTCTAACAGTTCTGGGTTTGACATAGCTTTGTATGTTAGGCAGAGATCACCTCTGAGTAGGCGATATGCAACGGAGTAAAGCTGGAGTTCTTTGAGACAGTCTGTGTAGGGCATCTGTTTGAGGCTGGTAATCCTCTTTGTGAGGTATTTCTGCAGCCTTTCCAGTTGTTGTCGATGTCTTGTGAGGTACATACCAAAAGGGGCGTTGTACTCTATAATGGATCTAATGAGTGATGAGTAGAGGGGAACAATGACCTCATTTTTCCTGGATGAGAAACTTTTGTGATGAGGTGTGCGGCATAGAAAGATTTCCTGACTACTTTGGTGATGTGATTATCAAAGGAGAGACTATTGTCCACCTGTGTCCCAAGGACTCATCACACTTTCTGTGTTAAGTAAACTACCGCCTATGTGGTAGTTCATGGGTACAGAGTTTTTTACCAAAAGGGATGACAATGCACTTTTTGGCATTGAGCTTGAGGCCATGGCTTTGACACCAGGCATCTGTCTCAGTGAGGCCCTTTTGTAGTATGTCCACATTGTTAGGAGTTTTGATTACGACTCCTAGTTTGCAGTCATCTGTGAACTTCATTAGCAAAAGACCTTTTGTGTTAGCCTGTACTTCAGAGAAGTAGATACTAAACAGGAGAGGACCCAGGATGGAACCCTGTGGTACTCCACTTGTCACTGGTCTGAAGTTGGATTTGGAGTCTGCTACTTTCACAGTGTGGGTTCTGTTGGTGGGCCAGTTGGCAACCCATCTTGTGACAGGTATTTATACCTAGTTTAGTGTGTTTATCTATAATTCCAGAGTGAGGGATGGTGTTGAAAGCCTTGGCGAAATCTAGATAGGCTGTGCGAACCACCTTACCCTCACCTATGGCTTTGGTGACCACTTCAAAGAAGTCTATCAGGTTTAGGAGACATGATCTGCCTTTTACAAACATGAACTGGGTAGTATCCAGAGTTTGGAGATTATCAATGTCATTGTTTATAAGTTCCATGATGATAGGTTCCATAGCCTTTCAGACCAGGCTTGTCAGGCTAATGGGGCACTAGTTCCTGGGGTCCGTGGTGGCTCCCCCTTTGTAGAGTGGGATAACCATTGCTGTGTGCCATTCAGTGGGCACAAAGTCTGAGGTGAGGCTATGATTGAACATGGCACTTAGGCAGGGTGCCAGTTCGTTCTGTAGTTCATGTAGAACACAGCCTGGGATGTTGTCAGGTTCCATGGATGCTGTGTTCTTGGCTTTGGAGAGTGTGATTTTTACCTGTGCAACTGTGATTGCAGGAACTTTGCATTTTTCCAGTATAGAGATGGGCCCTTTAGGGGATGAGAGGGGGCTAAAGTTAGCACTGAACCTATCTGCCAGGATGGTTGGCAATATCAGTGTGTTCTGTATATTTAGTGCCATTGTGCTGTAACTCAGAGCAGATCTGATGTTACCATTGAGATTCTTGACATAACTATAGAATGCATTGTGGCTGTCTTTAGAATCAGTGGTGATTTTGTTTTCATAATTAGTTTTGGAGGATTTTATGAGGGATCTCAGCTTCTTACTGAGGCTAACTAGGGAGTTCCACCAACCATGGGATTTTACTCTTTTTTGCAACAGTTTTTTTCTTCTCTTGTAGAGTTTGTTTATTGCAGGGGACCACCAAATTGGCTTCCTTTTTTTGGAGGATAGCATCTTGGTTCTGTTAGGGATTGCATGATCCATGCTCTTGTGTAAGTGCTTATAAAGTACATTTGTTTAGGATCTGGCAGTCGTACCTCTATTGTCCATTAGCATGGGTGCCGTGAGCCAGACAGCCTAGTCTGGCTATGCACCCACAGGACCTCCTCTTTCCCATTTTTATTCTAAAGAGATTTCTTGGCAGAAATTCAAGAGGTTATGTCCATTTTCTTCCCCGGCCCCATGGATGACTGTTGATTATCTATCAGTTTCAAAGAAATGGGATATTTTACAGTATGATCCTGCCCAGTGAAAAGTTGTTTAGTATCCTACCTGGAGCTAAATATGCAGTTAGAACTCTCCTTGGACAGGCAGATGGTAGCTGGAAACCTTAACATCACCATAAAACCCTTCTTTCAGTACCATTTTAAATAGCTAGCCATCATATTCTTGTGACTGTAAAGTGTTGCACCATAATGTGGTGCAATCCTTACAGGATGCCCTAAAACAGTCAGCTTTTGGGCCATGTCCCTGGCTCTCTGCAGGATGGGTTCTCAGTCATTCTAATTCAGGCACTTAAAAATGAAGTTCCAGGGAATATTGTTCTTTTGTTTCCATTGTATGATGTAAACTGCCCATTCTCATAAAGTTAACGGCAACCATACCCTCAACTTTCTCTTAGAGGCCAATTATTCGCAGGTTGTTTCACTTGTCCCTGTTTTCCATGTTCTCAATATTTGCTCAAGTGTCTGTGACTGTATCTGCAGATCCTGTAAACTCTTAGACAGGACTGCCACGATAACTCTTTTACTCTATCTCCCACTGTTACTGATGAAAGGTCAAGATCAGTTGTTGATGGCTGCCTGTGATATCTGACTGCATCTGCTTTAATTTGCTGTACATCTTCAGTAGCAGAGTACATGATATCAAGAGGGCTTCTATAGAAGTTCAGATCAACCCCAATTCTTCCTGGAAGGCTGACACATCCCCCTCCATCATGTTTGGACTGCACATTTAAGTGCTTTTGCAGTTATCCCAAATACAGATAACAAGATGCAACTAGAGTATAAAAATTTGCAATGCACAGCCTGACAACATCTCTGCAATTACTGACTTCCGTGACTTCACAAATGTTTCTTTTATTGTTGCTTCTTCATCTTAACAGACATGCGCAATCTATTGACCAAGCTGTGATTAGTACATTTCCTCTATGTGCATGATCATACATATTCACTGTTTACACATCTGTTTGCCTAGGATGTACTTAAAGCGGAGTCATGGGACTACTTTGCCTTACATCTAAGGGAAGTCTATTCTAAAAAATAGGGATTCTCTTAGAGAGAGAGAAAGTGAGAGAGAGAAAGATGTTTATTTCACCAGCAGGCCCTATTTATACTATATTTTCTTTGAGCATGAGTTTACGGTGTTGTTTATTTTGAAGATATACATGAGGCCATATAAGACTAGATGCTTTGTGACTAGGCAGTGGTCTCCGCTTATGAGTTGGTAAGAAACAGAGAAAACAGAAAGCTCTTTAAGGTAGTCTGTTTAGCACAAGGAAGACATGCCCTTGATTCTATTAGTGAGGAAACACTGTGGTCTCTCAAGATGAGTCATATGTTTAGAAAAGTACATAATTAAAGGGACATTATACTATATTATGGATCTGATGAGGGAGGAGAATAGAGGGATAATAACTTCCTTAGACCAAGAAAGTGTGTAGCTGGAGATCAGTCTGGTGAGAGAATAGGATTTCCTAATGACACTGGATACTTGGTGATCAAAAATAATTAATTGTCAATGTAAGGGCCAGGTCTCTAATAGCTATATCAGTTTTCAAGGGAATGCCTTCTTTGAGGTAGGTGCATGGGTGGTTGTGTTTATCAAAACACAATACTGCATTTCTTGGCATCTAGGATACGGCCATTGTCCCAGCACCATTTGTTTGCACCATGATAGTCCCTCCTGGAAAATCTAGAAGTCAGACAGGGATTTTAAGGCAACTCTGAGTTCACAGTCATCCATAAACGTGGTCAGCCACTAGCCCTTAATGTTGACCTTGATATCAGGAAAGTAAACACCACATAAATGCATCAGTATATACATCATCAAGGAGGCCTTTCTCAAGAATAAAGAGAGCACTGCATCACTGCAAGGTTTCTATGCCTACCATGCATTCAGACCCACCACAGTAGACAGAAGCACTAAAGGGAGTGGTATCTCTATATGCTTAAAACATAATTACACCTCCAGACTCATTAAGCAGGATGATGACCTGAAACTTCTCCCTATCATATGTACCATTAACAAAACCCCCATTTCAATTTGTAGCCAACTGTAGGATCCCACTATGGCCCCATGCCAATAACTCCTACCTATCTAATATGGAAGCCCTAAGCATTCAGCCAAACACCATTCATTTAGGGGACTTCAGCCACCCCATATTTAACTGGAAGATGTATACATCCCCAAACATGTATGCCCAGGGATTTCTGGACTTAATATATACAAACTCAGAGGGCTAGCTAATCCATACCTTAATGAGGGGGCAATAAAATCCTGGACTTAATTCTTATTAATTTGGTACAGTTCTGAGTTCCTCCATTTGTAACACTCTCCAGAGTAAAGCTGCTCAAAAATCAGTCACATTTACCATAAGGCTGAAGGCAGAAGTATCCGCCAATTGCTCATTATTATCAGATTATGCCATACAAAATCTATTAAAGCTGAGCAATGATCTGACAAAATTCCAGCCTGAGAATTACTCTACAAATGCAAAAACCTTCACCATCAAATTGTATGAACATGTAAATAACTGCATAGAATCGTCTGTCCTCCTGCATAAGAAATACAATGTTAAGTTTAATGATAAACCCTTATAGCGGAACCCTAATATAAACAAGTTATTCAATAAAAGGAGAAATCTCATTGCACTTAAAATCAAATCTTATTGTGCAAAGATAGATATGAGGTAAATGTAGTAATTCAGGCAAAAGACAATCTCAAAGCCTTTTCAACTATGTCAGAAATCTCACAAGTAATGTTTAAAACCGTGTTGAGCTAATAGTAAATGATATCTCTAAACTGTAAGCCTAAAGATGCTGCCAAACTACTGGTAGAAAAAATTTAGCTCTAACTTCAACCCCTCTCTCCCCCTTGCCCAGATCTGTTGTCAGCGTCCACATCACCCCTCAAACCTATCAGCAACAAGTACTCAATGCACTATCCTATTCCAAGAATACTGTTTCTACAAGGCCAGATAACATACCAGGATTCTTATTGATCAGCCTGAAATATCATCTATCAAACCACCTACAGAGCCTTTTCAATACTAGCCTCCAAATAGTATTTGTACCAAAGAAATGGAAACCTGCAAAAGTCATGCCTCTTCACAAAGGTGCTGCATCAACCAATCTGGACAACTGTAGACCTATATGTCTAACCAGTAGGTTACATTTGCGATTACCAAAATTAAAATAAAATACAACTTTTATGTGGAAGGCTTTGCTATCCCTACCCCCATAAATTAAATATACTATCTCCAGGGTCACAAAAACTCAAAGCCAGAGCAAAAGCCCTTGAATTATGTAATGGTAAATCTAATGAACTTTGGCCATTTCATAATTCAATCAATTATACCACTGACAAAAAAATACAATTTTCAGCGCACAATGAAATGTGTGTAATAATAAATCACATAAAATCCATAGATAGGTAGATGATATATGTGCACATGTATATATTCATATCTACTGTATATGCTGTAGAAGCATTCACTGAATTTTAAATATCATTCTTGAAGGCACTTGTTTGTCTGACTGTATATTTATGATATTATCATTACTGTTTAATAAAAATTTAATATGTGTCCTCTGATTTCTAAATTTCATTTTTCTTGATGATTCATCAGAATAATGTTAGTTCATCAGAGTTAAAATGTTGCTTATTCCTTTTAAATTCAGTTTCATAAGAGTATGTTCCTAGATAAATTGCCTAACACTATAGTCATGATGTTTCCATGAAGATAATCCTATTTTGGGGGTTGAAATGGCCAGCAATAGCTGGCAATCCACTTCTTGCCTTAGAAGTATTGAAGTAATAACTTTTCCCTCTGAATTTAGGTAATAGTCATGTTATCAGTCTGGACACAGTGGCATTCAGCTTTTGTTAATGACCTTGAAGCCAACATGATAGCTGTCTCCTTGCCATGCCAACGCTAACCCAAAGAGTGGTGCATGTCCCATTTGGAGAAGTATAGCATGCTCTCTTACAAGGCAATGAAAGGAAGTGTACTAGCCATATCAGAATGGTCATGAGACTCTGTGGCCTTGGAATACATATGAATATATAAAAATGTATTAGAAACTGTCCTTAACAGTTCATTGGTTATTAAGACAGCTGAATTGTGTCCACATAGCCCATGTGAATTCTTCCTGCGATAATGTAAGCGATGAATGTTGAATTATTTAGACTTTTGTAATAGCTTAGCAGTATAAACTATGACCTCAGTTGGGCTACATTTTGCAGTTTGGGTGACTTAAACACCACCTTCATTTTGTGCTGTAATTAGTGCAGCCCTTACTTATCAACGTAATATTTACAATAAGCAGTTTTCTTTTTAAATACTGGCACTTGCCTCTTTTACTTAGTTCATAGGCTAGTACTAGGCTAACTGCCCTTGCGAGCCATTTTAAGCCTAGCCAGTTATCCCCTGTGAGATTCAAACCCTGTACCTTGTGTTTGTAAGGCAAACACCTTAACCATTAGGCCACCCTCCCAACCCCTTCCATGCCCATTTCCTGTAGCCTATAAAAACACCCATAAATTGATCATCTGGTTATTGTTTCTCCATTACTAAAAGGAAACAAAGCTTAGGAATTCACTGTAGAAGCTAATTTGTGAGCCTCTGCTACATGACCTACACAGATTCCACCACAAAACCAATACTGTTATATCGAACCGAGCTTTTATGCAATTTAATAATCAAGCCTCTTTAGATGCATCTATTTCTAAAAACTGATTTAAGTCTCATTTTTTTGGGATGCAAACGTGCTGATTTTATGGCAATGGATTTTGCATTATACCCTGTAATGGGTTAAAAGTAATTATATAATTTCATCTCATCTAAGAATTTCAACTAGTTTGCCTTTCATGTTTTGACTGCATCTTTATATTTTCTGACTTCAGTAACTCCATTTTCATTTTACATCTGCGTACATGCAACACTTGGCCAAGTTTTGTGGAAATTGGAGGTAACGTTTCATTTCAGCTCTCTTCCAACCTTCATGTATCTCAGTGTTGCTCATAGCAAACACCTGCAAAAGGCCTTCCTCAATAAAGTTACTGTTGTTATTTTTCAGAATCTTGTTTAGTTGTTTAGTGCATCGATAGACTGGCAAAGTCAAATGTCCGCAAACATTCTCAAAAAAAAAAATAGTCATATTGTCCTCCCATCCATCACTACATGTCTGTACACATTCATCTGTAATTTATGGTGTTTGTTTTCTTATTGATGATTAAGCTGTTTAAAAACAGATATCCTATCAGACAAATTTACCATCAGCATAAGAGTTTATATAACTATATGGACTATATCCTGGTTAATATAAAGAACATAGGACTGATCACAAATGATGCATGGATAGATCATTCAAAAAGCATGCAACACTGTCCCTTACAAAATTGCTATAAATTGTTAGAGATACACTTCTTCACCTCAAGGGTAGCATTTATAGTCCAATGGGTAAATAACTGTCTGAAGAGGGTAACCTAAAAAAAGGAATAGTAGGTTACACACCAAGATGCCCAGGACAGCCTCCCAGGACTCGTTTTAGGACCATACCTAGTCTGTCTGTTTTACTGAGTATAAGAACAACAGTGGATGAGATGAATTTAACAATTAACAATGATGACTCATACTGTGATTTATAGTTATCTCACTTAATGATAGAGAAAATGTTTTCATAAGGGCCTAATAAACTCAATACTTGGTACAACAATAAGTCTCATTTTCATTATCACACATTGTCATATTTCAGAAAAAAAAAATATGATAAAAACGTTAATATGAGAACAGTCAAAGGAGACAGTAAAATAAAATACCTTGGCTTTCTTACCCTCCAGAAAATAAGTTTTGTACAATGTGTTTCAATAAAGAGGAGAAAAAAGCAGATGAAGTGATAAATTTCGATAATGGACAAGATTTTAATTCAGTCATGGGTGTAGCCAGGAAATGATACATACCTTATCTAAAAGACATAACCAAATGATTATAAGAAACATTTGTACTCTTAATTATATCATTGTTTGTAGCAGCTGTAGAACATTATAGCACATATCTGTAGCCAAAGTATAAGCCGCATGACTTGACTTAAAAAAGTGTTGAGATTCTTAACAAGGAAAATACAGAGGAAGAGACTAGAAAATGTGAACTACAATATTAGATTAGAGGATCTATCTTTACTGTCTTCATACTACATACATAGTACTTTGAGGTGGACATGTGCTGGGTTTATTAAACCGCATCTACTCAAATTTTGTTTACAAATTGGCACCTAGAACGTACACTGAGGTGAGTCATAGCAATATGCAGTAACCTGCTACTTAAAATTAACATAAATAACAGAAAAGATACAAAACAGATTAATTACCCTTTGAGTGACAAAACTTTATAATAAATTTGCTTAATAAAGATAATTACATTATAGTATTTAATAACAAAATGATAAACATGTGAGTAACAGAAAGCAGTAGCATGGGATAAGACAGTCAAGCTTATCGAAGTCCAGTAGTTTTCCAGATTGATGATAAAATGTGCGCATCTATGACCATTGTATTAGAAGACTACATGTAGCTATGACCATTGTATTTGGGGAACGCAAAAAATCATGTATTACAAAAAATTGAAAGGATTACATAAACTAATAGTAATTATAGATACAGAATCTTAATTTGCATATAATAAGAATGGTTATCACATAATACAGAAAAGAGATTAGATGGGTGAAAAATGATACTATGAAAGTAATAAAATGCTTAACTAATATTACAAATAATTCTGCAGATTCAAAAAAGTATACATGGTGCGCTAAGACTGTGTGCACATCACACCTGCCAGAGACCAACAGGGAACATGCTGGGGTTGTCACAGACATCAACATCTGGGATCCTACATCAGTTCTTGAACACATCGTAAAAGTGACTACATACATTTTCCCTGTACACCTGAGGACAGAGCCACAACTATGTAGGAGTTCTGTCCTGTAGCACACTACCCAAAAGTTGCACATGCACATTGAAATCAAAGCACCGACTGAGCAACAGGGAAGGGTCTTCATAAACAAAATGGGCTTCCACTCCATTAACAGCCAGGTCATCTGTAACACTAAGGGAATCATCCTGAATGTGTGTGCTGGCAACCAGGCAGTTACCACGACTCACATATCTGGCACAACTCTCAGTTGAATCAGTTGTTTTCTATGGGGGGGTACCCAACATGGTCATTTACTGGAGAATGCAGAGCATGCACTTGAAGCATGACTGATGATGCCCATCAGAAATGCACACACACCAAATGAAGAATATTATAATGCGTTACACACTCAACCAAGAAATATTATAGAACATCTGGGAAAGCTTTGCAGTCCAATCCCCATACATGTGCTGAAATTTTCACTGCCTGTGCCATCCTTCACAATATTATTCTGCGAAAACTGTTTCAGCAGGAACACCAAGGGGAAGGCCCTCACATCCTATTACCACTGGCAAGGTCATAACAGCCACACACCAGTGAGAATTTGACTGGGGAACCACCAGCTGCTGTGGGTGTAGGCAGATATACGCGTGCACAATATACCCTTGCTCTTGCCAAGAGACAATGGATAGTACACATTCTTACCACCTAAAGGGCTAAACCTTCATCCTATGCACATACATACAGTAACACTGATGCCAGACAATGCTCACAACCTTTACTTACCCATGCAATGGCTGTGTACTGCTAGAATCAGACAGAGTCAGACCCAAATTAAAACCTTTGCAATTGCTAGACTTTCAAGGTATGTGCTAAACCTGGAATAGGAAAATAAATGTCTAAGACCACAAATGAATGGCAGATCCTTGCATACTGTTACTTGCTAATGTAAATCTGTAGGTGGATGATTTGTACTGCACCTACATCAATATGAGACAGCAATGACATGTCAGTATGTGTTCTCTATCAACTATTAAGCCTCATGCATCAAAGATCCTCACATTCATACATCTCAAACATACAGATTTTCACAGAATGTATAGGTTTTGACCTCATAGTTTTGTACATTAAAGCTTGACATTAGAAAAATAATGAAAGACATTCAAGTTTCAGACTTCATACCCCTCAGGAAATTCATGGAAATACAAACCTGTTATTCTATCAACTCTCTAACTTTGTAAGACCAAAATATTTACAAATTGTCCCTATTTTTGGGCCTTTGTCAGACTTTTATTGATGGATTTGTCCAGCTTTGTTGGTCTAAGAGATTGAAAGGTATGCACATATTACAAAAACCTGTAAGAAAGCAGTGCAATTTTAAAATAGCATCACAAACCATATGTACTAAGCACTCAGTCAGCTATGCACCCTAGGCATCAGACAAAAGACTTTTGTATTCCTGAATCCAAAAGAGAGAAAAATATGGGACAATTATTATCATCAGTACAGTGTGTTGTTTGGGGAGGCAGGAGGCAAAGGCTGACACAAAAGGTAGTGAGTGCATATGAGTAAGAAAGACAGACAGGCAGACATTTGTAAAATGTATCTAATGGCCACTGAGACAGAATGAGCTGTAAGCCTCACCCATGTAACTGTTATGTGTGTGTGTCTGTATCGGCAGTCAAGGTAAAATGTGCATGTGTGAGTGTCTGTAAGAACAATGCCAAGCTGTGTGCTAGGCCTATGTCTTGGTATGTCAGACAGATGTGAGCCATACATGGTTGAGGTAACAGTTCATTGTAGTTGTCCCCAGCCACAAGAACTGGCTCTGCCATGAGTTGTTCTGCCATTTCCATGCCCACGGTCAGATGCACTGCTGCTACCTGAATGTGACTGATGTCTGTTGGACAAGTTCTCCTCACAAGTACACCCAGGACCATGACCCCATGACTTATCACATCTAGGTGTGGACACCTCATTCACTGATGGAGCAGTGGAAGTAGTGTCAATATGGGAGCATGATCAGGCATGACACATTGGCTAACATTAGATGATGATGCTGATCTATATCCATGTGGATGCAGTCCCCTTCCCAGCAGACATTCCATTACAGACACTGACCATTACATCATGTCATTCATCCTATATTTTGGAAGCAGTCATGCATGTCAACCTGTGCCACATCTACAACCTTGAGCATGTCCTTGGAGGCCTTATTGGAACATGTCTGTGCCTCATGATGGGCTTAAACATATGTCAGTTGGCAAGTAAAAACACACTAGGATCAGGTGGAGGATGGGCAGCAGGCATTCTCTGAACATCCCTAACAAACCTCCTGCATGGCACCTCACCCACACTTTAGCTACAGCCAGAGTCAACAGGCACTGAAGCCACAGTAACAACACTACCTGAAAAAGTGCCTCACCCTTCACCTGTTCAATATCTGAGGGCTCACTGCAGTGGGTTTGCATAGGCCTACTGGCTGTGTCCGATGGAATTACAGAGGATGGCTGAATATCAACCTCAGTGTCAGATTCAACCTCTGCGCCCCCTGACTTTGCCTGTGTTTGGCCACCATCATCATCAGAGTCTGCTGATACTCTGACATCAGGTGGTAACAATCCTAAACTTCAGCTGTCAGGATTACCTGTGATAATAAACAACAGACACAGGAAAGAAATTAATAATGACCCTATTACAGTTTAATATATACCAATGAACTAACACTGGTGCCACTATCACAAATGGTATAGCAATATGCACACAATCCTGACACCAACCTCACACATATGGATACATGTATATTTCTCTCAAATCCTAATCAGTACTGAAATAAAAGTGATTGGCTTACCATGTGCAGATGACTGCCCACTTACTAGAGAGAATGGTCCAGGAGGAAGTTAAGCAAACTATAAGGACACCATCATCACAATAACAGTAACAAAGGGGAAACTTGTTGGCCTTTTTATGTCCATTAACAATACATTTAACTGAAACTTGGATAACATGCCCACCCCAGCCCATGTATAATGAACCAGAATGTGCTGTTAACTGTATCAAAATATAAATAGCCCTTCCCCACTAAAAAAATGAAACCAACTTAGCCATTGCTTTCAATATTTTACTATACAAGACATTTTTAAAAATTGACCTATGTAAACCTACCTGGCAGCTCCTCCTGGAATATACTTGCCCTTCCAGTACTACATGCTGTTGTAGGCCTTCCACTGAGCTCTTTAAATCCCTAACAGTGGGCAGGAATTTCTCATTTGGTGTCGGTGGTGGTTCTGTAGCAGTCCTCCCCCAGGAGCCAGCTGACTGCAGACCACTGTAGCTGCTCTCCTGTGAGTCGATGACATCATATCAGTGCCACTATGATGCACCTGATCATATTTCTTGCTGCTCCCCCACAATGGCATTGATGTCATTCACTATCTGGTTCCAAATTTGCATTCTTGCAAACATATCCCCATATCCTTTCTCACGCAGAAAGACACAATGTTGATGAGAGGCTTGCATAATCACATCATTTTCTGAGTCACTGCAGTGAGGTTTGCAGGGACTGGGATGCTTGAGTGCCATAGTCCTACGTGATATAAAACGCAAAAGCAGGATACTACATGTACATATCACATAAATAAAAGTTCTGCTTAGATATAACCCATATTACTAGTTTTTCCATATTACCCACTGCAGGAACAAAAAAACCCTTCAGTTATTCAAATATAAAAAGGGTTATGTGGTTGTAACAAACCACAGTCAAACACTAACCAGGTTTTGATCCAAAACAAGGACTAACAATAGCAAAGCAAATATCTGTAGAAATGTTTTTTGATTGTGGCAACACAGAAATGGAACTTGGCTCCCCCACACCCAAAACAGGCAAATGACATTTTGTACCAAACAAGGAATAACACATCATTCAATTGATATAAGTGCTTTCAAACAAACTATCCCAAAACGTGCACACATTTACTACTTAACAGTCATTTTATGCAATTGCCAGTCTCCTCTACTTGTGGCAAGCACTCCCCTACAGGTGTCTATGGGCCATCCTAGAAGGCTAACAACCATGTGTCATTGACAATATAGGACATTTACATTTCACTGAAATAACATAGAGGAGTGTAAAGAGAAACAGTTGTAACAGTAACACTTGAAAGTTAATAAGGCTGTGTATCTGAGAAAGTAAAATTCCCTAACAAAAACGCCTGTGCTACCAGTAAACTTCTAAGAAGTGCATACAGATAAAGGTTGCATTTGCTAATGTATATGTATATGTATATATATATATATATATATATATATATATATATATATATATATATATATATATATATGTGTGTGTGTGTGTGTGTGTGTGTGTGTGTGTTTGAGTTACATGTGAGCAAATCTAGTATATTATTAGAAAATGGAATACCTTATCAAGATGAGTAGTCTTCTCTGCAGATAAATCCAAAGTAATAGCAATCTTTTTTTTGTGTTATCCACATACACAGCTCTCCTCATCTTCAGGTTCCTTATCTACATGGTTACCTTTTTATAGCATAGATTCAGGTCTATGAGCACAGTGAAGATGCAAATGAGGTATGAACTCAATAGAATTGCTGAATCCCAAATTCCTGGTTTTGTGCAGCATGTGTAAAGATAGTGGAGACACTCCCTCAATGCTGTTGCTAATGGATTGCAACTGTGAATGATTACTCTTAGGGAGAAGGAAAACACAACAGCAGTTCAGACTCCCTTACCTCCAGTCAGGTTACATTTACAAAGTATAGAACTAATTGCATTAGGGTTTTTTAATGTATGTAAGCAGCAGATAGTTTTCAGTTTCTGTTCAGTAATATCCAAACTCTCCTGCCTTTTTTGAAAACTATGTTTTATTGCCATTTAATATTTCCAGACATTTTAAGAACAATTATAAAAAATGACTTAGAGGCTGCATGCCTCAGACTAATGTTCAGATAAGATAAGATTTAACAACATACAAACATAAGACAGAGCTGCATTGCTGCAAACCATAGTCATAAATGGTTTTGACATCACTCATTGCACTACATTTGAAATTAACACATGTACAAACAACCCAGAAGTGTACGTGTCATATGTCTTGTTAAAAATGTGAATGATTTGGGGCTTGCTTGTAAGCGCAATGATTTTCATTCTTGTCACAAAGCTGTTTCTGTGGCAAAGAAGGGTAAGAGACCCTTACTGTGTTTTGTAGGTTCATTGGTGTGAGAGTTCAAATCTAGACTTGTAAGACGTTTTCATGTACTAGCATTTATTTCATAATGTTGTTTATTTTATATATTTTTGTTTGTTTGTTTGTTTTTTAATACCACTATTTGTGTGGTGCACAGCTTAGAGCAAACACAAGAAGCAGGTAAATATAGTCAATGTCACATAATATACTTCTCTGATAAACAATACATAAACTACACCTGTGAATCACGTGTGTAGCATATCTGCTAACCACAGTGAGCCATGCAGTATATACTATCTATAGATCACAGTTCAAGACTCACATTTGTCTTTTAAGGATGAAACCTAATAAATACTGCTCACAAATATAAAATAAGGTGAGCTTTGTTTGTCAAGTTTGTGCATCACTTAACTTCATGCAAACCTGGACTAATGGCCAACACGCAAAGCACATAGAACACTTGTAGACAGGATTCAGACATTCTCATATTCAAAAAGGATGCACTGTTGCATCTTTTGCTTTCCATCGTGCAAATCTGCAAAGCAGTGATGAGCTGTGGTTAGCAACCTTCCCCAACACCTGCAGTTCTAGAACACCTGCAGACAGGAAGCAGACAGTAGACAATATCAAAATTAATAGATTGTATACTCTATTTTTGATGCCGCACAAACGTGGGAAGCAGTGTTGCATTGCTGCTAACACACATACTTAATGAATGTGAAAGTATATAGTTGCTTCTTAACTGCTCTTATGGCAGCAGGTGTAAGAGTAGGGCTGTACTACAGATGAACCTGGAATCTAATCTAGCATACTCTTTATTGGGTCTATATTATATCCTCGAACACTTAAAAAAGCGAACGCTGATTGATCGAACTTATTTTCGCGAAACTGCAAAATATCGAAGCAGCAGAAACTCGAATTTTTTCCTAGGGAAAGAATTCGGTTGTCCGTTTCTGTTGCTTCGGTATTTTCAGTGTTATGGTGGAAAGTTACCGGTTGGATTCAGGTAAGTGTGCGATTGTGTGGATGTGAGTGTTAGGGTGATTTAGGTGAGTTAGGGTTAGGGTTTGGGTTAGGTGTGTGTGCGATTGAGTGGACATGAGGGTTAGGGCAGATTTAAGTGAGTTAGGGTTAGGGAGTGGCTGAGGTGAGTGTGTGATAGTGATGGACCTTAGGGTTAGGGTTTGGGTTAAGGTAAGTGGGTAGTTAGTGGTGTGTGCATAGTTTAGTGTAGGGTTAGGTATCAGATTTTAGGTGTATGTGTGTGGATTTCTATTTGTTTGGTGTACTTGTGTTGTGTGTATGTGTTTTGGATCAGCAATTTTTTTCCCTGGGAAAAAAATCGCTGATCTGACAGTTCGAGATTGTAGGCTTTCACTTATATTAGGTCGATCAATCAGCGTTCGCTTTTTTAAGTGTTCGATGATATAATATAGACCCTCTTTATTTTATTTATGCTTGTCCACTCAATTTAAAAAACAAATGCAAAAAATTCAAACATAATTCTAAATAACAATAAGTATGTATAGCAGTGGAGCTCGCATGAAATATATAAATAATGAGCATGTTCAACAAGAACTTCTTCTGTGGCATGGATGAAAAATCATCTATGTGGAAGAATATGTTTGGCCTCTAATGGAGAGGATTGAATCCCACATTTTAGAAATTAATTTCATCTGTGTTTAAAGCCGCACCAAACATGTGTCAGGTCATATAATTTATACCCCCAATACATGTCTGCAGAGTTAAATCAAGTAACAGGTACAGCAGCATCCAAACCAAAGTGCATAAATTGCTTTCTGGTCTATTTGGCACTGTTGCTCTCCATTTCACATCACTCAAACTCAGTTGGCATGGTTGTTTGGTCTGAGAACTAGTAGTAAATGTGATTACATGCATTGGCAGGAAATCATTCTTAACTACTGCTGTTTTCCCTGATTGGGCATGTCTAGTGGTAGAACTGTATTTGCCCAATTTAAGGCAAAGAGGTGGGGTGTTGAGGAGTCCAGAATCTTCACTGGACTCCTTGTAAAGTGCCACAGCTGAAGGCTTGTAGGGGGACTCTGCCGGCTCCCAGTACAAGTCTGAGGCATGGAATAGTCTGGCCAAGGCTCTCTCCAGTGCTACTTGCATTCCACACACTGGAGATCAATGTAGGCACCACTATAATGACCTCAAAAGGCACAAGCAGGATAAACTCCACCAGTAGCTGGATGAGGTTAGGGCTGCTGACATCTCACAGCTGTGTAAGTCTAGAAATACAGATAATTTAAATTAGAGATAAAACTGGATATAGGCAAGACTGGTATGCTTAATGCTCTCCTCTTTTTCTCTCCTTTTTTTTCTACAGCCACCCAGGAGATTGCAGCAAACAGGGAAGCCCATGCTGATTGTTTAAAAAGACTTAGGGAAGCAAGAGGTATGTATGCAGCACAAGTATTATTTTATTTAAAGTATTGCTCTTCTATACAGAAGTAGCAAATTAAGCATGCATATATTTACTGTAAAATCATGAATGTTTGCTTCAGTCTGTAGCTCAACCAATTGTTGAAGTCAATTGTAGTACTGCATTCAGATATTGTGGGTTTGATTCCCACAGGTAACAAATATATTGTAAAATTGTTAAAAAGAATACATAATAATTTCAACAAAACTGGTATACATGCCATGTTGTTTACTTAATCTGTATTATTTGATCTAGCATAGGTGTAATATATACATATTGTAAGGATTACTTGATGCAATGACCAGTTACAGTTTGTAGTTGTTAAAAAGTATACTTAATGTAAAAGTAGAAATAAATTATTTATATTGCACTAATTTATTGTATGTCTCATATGATGGTACTAATTATCTTTATTTTTCTTTCTTACTCCAATCCATATCTCTCATTTTTATTTTTATATGTGTGGTCAAAACGTTTTGATGCCATCAGTTTCTGACAACTCACAAAATGATTTACAGCACATGGAGGTAGACCAACCAGTGTGGCTCAGCCTGCTACCCTCTCCAAAAGGTGCTACACTGATGCCTAGCATATCTTGGACCCAACCTGGCAGTACTGTGTCTGCAGCCCCTGCACTACCTAGGCCCTCCACATCAAGTAACTTTACCATGGCATATTGTGCAATGGTACCCTCTGGGAGTATTAGCAGAGGTGGTGATTTTGTCACTCACCAGAAGATGCCAGGCATGGTGTATGAGTTCATGGAGAGCACCACTGGTGCACTCCTTAGCCAGATGGAGAGGATGCTCTCTGGAATGGTGCAAAAAGAAAAACATCAAGGACTTCAACAGCAAACTGTGTAAGGGGACGGTGATGACAGTTCTATTGGTGAGAACTAGATTTTCATTGTCCCCATGTTTGGCTGGCATAGGCATCTGCGGTCCCCTCCCTATTCCCAATTATGGTTTCCTTCAACCTGTTGTGTCCTTCCCCATCCCTGTCTCTTGTCTTGTTTGTCCTGCTTGTCTGCATCTACTTCCTCATCTACCCTACTTACATGACCTTGACATACCTACGTCCCTTACCCAACATCCCTCTCTTAATGAAATTAATAAAATGGCCATTTGTTCAAAAAATATATATATATAGTAACCCAGAGCTAGTTCTCCACTTTGCACATGTGTCTTCTCAACACATTTGATTTGGTCCAATTGGCTATACAACAAGATTGCATTGTTGTCACCGATCTTTGTTGAGGTGATGGTCCAAATTCATCCAGTATTCTGCCCATGTTTATTTTGCACTGCTGAAGAAGTGGATAGCTATGCTTCTTTCCTAATTCTCTCCTGCACATTCCTATATTGCTTCCCCTTGGTTCTTTCCCATGTTTGCCCCACATTTCACCACTTTCCTATCTACCCCATTTTTGGACAGTTAATCTGGTCAGAAAATAGAATCACACACCACACATAGCAGAAATTGCTCCCAATGAAGCCGTTCACTTTTAGTCCTCTGTGTCTGAATGAATTTTGGGATCACTTTCCAATGCCGAGTGACAGTAAATCATTCTTCATGTCCTATAGCAACATGTGGTTACCTCTGTGCAATGCTGCTTAAACTCATTGCAGCATGGAAATACACAGTTAAAGCAGAATAAAGGCACTCATATTAAAAACATTATATAATTATTTACTTAGACTGACAAATGTATTTATATGTAAAGCCATATGTGCACTGTTGACATAAATCAATTAATTAATGCTTGTTTTTCTACAGTACTTTACTGTAGACATTCCCTCTTACATCTGCTAAAATTATCACATTTAATTATCTAATCACATCCTGAATACATATGTAAGAAATTTCAATTTAGCTGGATTCTAACCCTGCATCATCCCTGCTCAAACTAAGAGCAAACTGATGTTGCATCTGCTGCCACAGAGTCAGGAAAGCTGCAGGTGTTTTTGTTCCATTCAGTACTCTCCGAAGAGCTGACTGTTACACCTCTCCACTTAACATGTTTGCATGAAAGAAAGCAAATCAATAAAAATCTCAAAATTTTAAGAATGAGGCAGAGACTCACATTTGTTCATCACTTAACCACCCACAAATGGGGAAAGAAGTTTAAATTCTTTTGTAATGTTTAATAATTTATGACACATTTCCCAGAAGAACTAATTCTGCACACCAGAGTATCTCTTAACTGTGTCTGCCTTAGCCAGTAAAGAGAAGTACTTCTCAAGTTCAAGTATGTATCTCGCATGTGCAAACATTTTGTCATCAATCACAAATGCCAGCTGCTCAGTGGTGCACTATTGAACGTGCTTATTAGCATGTATTAGTTATATTTGCTACCCAGTTACTCTTCATCTCATTAAAATCCATATACATACACAAACTAAGGGGAAGAACCTTTTAAAAACTGAACACATATATACACTGAGTCATGTGTTACCTGCACCCATGCACTTGAAACTTGGTATGTCAGTACTATTTCACAAATGTCAACTACTCTACAGAAATAAATAGCAAAACTGCATTCTTACGTACCATGTACCCCTTTAAGATGACAACAGACATTCAGAACATCTTATACATGTATTATTGTAGACAGTAATCCTTCACAAATATGAACACATGTACATACCCAGTTGCATCTATGCTGATCACAAAAAATGCGGGTGCCTGTATGTGACAATAACTGTGCAATATACGCAGCATACTGGAAAACAGATGAGTATGTCCCAGTTCTGCTACATGCATACCTGACAGTTTTTTGCAACTAGGTTGACAAGCTGTCTCTTAAAGTATACTTGCACATCGGAAACACAACAGGAAATTGTAGAGCTACTCTTTGCACAGCACTCATAACAATATATGTTACTCACATCATATAATGATGATGGCATCATCTATAAAGAGCACTATGACAAGGCAAGCACATAAAACTTCAAAGGTGTTGCAATAATTAAATAATTGTGTTTTGCAGATGGAAACCAAATACAGGTGTGTTCAATTACTACAGCAGCCACAGTATGTGTGTCTTTATGCACGTATAAGTGTGTGTGCATAGTCAGAGGGACATCAGTCTGTATCTTACTGTCAACAATTCAGTCCCCTGAAGTACATGCATTTTGATACCCACACATGGATACCCATCCATTTCAGACAAGCCTACCAATATTGCCTCTCAAACATGCCTTGATGATGCCGCCCACTATAAACTGTCCAACAGCCTTGTAAAAGTCAGACTCATGTTGTGACACTTGTGTGAAGTACTGAGTTCTCTAGCTAGTGTGCCTAGTTAGGTAGAGCTTCTAATTTCACTGCAGTCACCTGGTTTGTTTAGTCAGAACAACAGGAGTATGTAAACTATGGTCAGCAATCCACAACAAGAGTTTGTAATCTATTGTCATCAATCCAGTTTCATGGAGGACAAAAATGTTATTAGTTGTAGATGCCTACAAAGCTCTTTTATTCAAGCATGACAACATTTTTTCACAAACATACACTGCTGATGTCATCAGATATAAAGTGCTGTCAGACACTATAAAAGCCAGACTTGTTCTATGGTGCTTGCTTTAAGTACTGTGATTTGCAAATAGGTAGGGGTTATATTCTCACTGTGGTCAGTTGCTTTGTGTCATGGTGTTCACTTGGTTGACAGTCAAGAGACCATTTTAGACCAGGATGTAAAACACTCATACTACTGTGATGAAAGAAGATACTGCCAGCCCAGCTATCTGGAATTTTGTAAATAATCATATGTCATTTGTGAATATCAACATGAATCATATAAGGTACTTGTGTTACAAATGCATTAGAACTGTATGTCATGTATATATTAAACTAGGTTTGTACAGATATGTGTGTTGAAAAGATATTTTATAAAGTGCTTATGCTTAAAATGTAACCACAGCATGCCATACAGGAATAGAACAGAAATGTACATGGACTATTGTAACTGTTTAAATGTATATATATTAACAGTGGAAACTGGAACATAGGAGGGCAACTTCAGTCTAGCAAACTTCATAAAAATATAGCTGAAATTAAATTACTTTATGGCAGCTAGAGACAGAATATCTGTGCTAGAGAACTTTCTGTTTTATCTTGGAAGTGTTTTATCATTGTATGCCTTCCAGCACCTGTCAAAGATCTGAGGAAAAGCTCTAGTCTATGTATTTTTACAGATAGATGCTAAATGCTACCAGCTGCCATCAATGGTTGTTTTGGGCCTGGGGACTAGAAGTCAGATAAAAAGATATTATGTCATTCTGCAAGCTAGCCCAGCAATAATATTTAAGATATTAATTTGAGACATCTCTTAGAAACACCATTTTGTATTCTGTTTTGGACCTGACAACAACATTAAGACCCATTCTCCACACATCTGCCTTGTTCTTTAAGTAAGTTTCTAGGGTACAGTAACTCTCTTAGATAGAGTCGGTAACATAGCAAAGCTTAGTTTAGATATTTTTCTTTATTTATTTGAGACTGACATAAAATGTTGTTTTAAATATATCCTGTGATTTTGAACTCTGATGTTACTGTGAATATATACTGAGTATGTTCTTATTCTTTTATTATTTATTATTAAATATATTTAAACCTTTTATTTTGGCTGATCTGTGTAAAGATATTTAAGTTTTGGGAGTACTTGCTTATTTATTTAGTGACACTATGTGGGTCACTCCTAATAACATCGCTCTTGGTCAAACTACCATTTGTATTAATATTAATATTAATATTACACAGTAAGATTGGGCACCTGTTGCTAAGGGCCTTGAAGTAGCTGATACAAGTTGGCTGATGGCAGTGATAACTACATAATAGTCTGAGCAAAAGGGGGGCATAAGCTAGTAAACCTGTGCCTGCCTTCCCCAGGGGTGTGTGTGTGTGTGTGTGTGTGTGTGTGTGTGTGTGTGTGTGTGTGTGTGTGTGTGTGTGTGTGTGTGTGTGTGTGTGTGTGTGTGTGTGTGTGTGTGTGTGTGTGTGTGTGTGTGTGTGTGTGTGTGTGTGTGTGTGTGTGTGTGTGTGTGTGTGTGTGTGTGTGTGTGTGTGTGTGCGTGTAAATCAAACCTCAAAGAGTGTTTGTGTCACATACTTGGGCAGGGACATGAAGCACTCTTTGGACAGAAAGATTGCTGGAGGTTTTGTCTTGGCCACTCAGCCGAGATCTCAACTCCATAGCTGTACCAGTGGGGTATCTTATTGGGGATCTGGAGAAAGAGGGAAAAAACAGCCTCAGACTGACTGTGGTCTCTGTGTGCTCTTAAGGGAAATTGCACTCGATGCAGAAAGCAGCATCTGGAAATACTTTCTGTGTACCTGTTATCTTCCCAGTGTAATTCCCCCACTAGTGCCAGTGGTGAGGACTGAGGCTCCTTGAAATATGTATCTCGCATGTGGAAACATTTTGCCATTGATCACACAAACCAGCTGCTCAGTGTTGCACTATTGAAAGTGCTTATTAGAATATATTAGTTATAATTACTACTCAGTTACTCTTCATCTCATTAAAAACTATATAAATACACAAACTAAAGGAAGGAACTTTTTAATGACTGAACACAGATATACATTGACTCATGTGTTACCTACATCCATGCACTTGAAACTTGGTATGTCAGTACTATTTCACAAATGTCAACTACTCTACTGAAGTAAATAGCAAAACTGTATTGTTACATACCAGGTATCGCTTCATAATGACAACAGACATTCAGATCATCTTATGCATTTACTAATGTGACAGCAATTCTTCACAAATATGAACACATGTACATAGCCAGTTGCATCCATGTTGATCACAAAAAATGTGGGTGTCTGTATGTGACGATAACTGTGCAATGTACACAACATACTGAAAAATAGCTACATATGTCCTAGTTCTGCTACATGCATGCCTGACAGCTTTCTGCATCTAGGTTGACAAGTTGTCTCTAAAAGTATAATTGCACATTGGAAGCACAACAAGAAATAGCAGAGCCACACATTGCACAGCACTCTCATAACAGGATATGCTACCCACATCATATAATCATGATGGCATCATCTATAAAGACCACTATGACAAGGCAAAATCATAATACTTCAAAGGTATTGCAATAACTAAATAACTGTGTTTTGCAGATGGAATCTAAATACTGGTGTGTTAAATTACCACAGTTGCAACATTATGGGTGTGTGCTTCTATGCATGTGTAAGTGTGTGTGTATAGTCAGAGGGATATCAGTCTGTATCCTACTGTCAACAATTCAGTCCCCTGGTGTACATATATTTGGATACCCACACATGGATACCCATCCATTTCAGACAGGATTACTAATATGGCCTCTCAAACATACCTTGATGCTGTCATATACTATAAATTGTCCAGCAGCCTTGTAAAAATCAGGCTCATGCTGTGACACTTGTGTGAAGTACTGAGTTTTCTAACTAGTGTACCTAGTTAGGTAGAGGTTCTAATTTCACTGCAGTCAATTGATCTGTGTAGTCAAAATAAGAGGCGTATGCAACCTATTGTCAGTAATCCATAACATGAGTATGTAACCTATTGTCAGCAATTCACTTCCATGGAGGACAAATATGTTGTTAGTTGTACATGCCTACACTTCCCTTTTGTACAAGCTTGACAACATTTTCTCACAAGCATACACTGCTGACATCATTAGCTATAAAATGTTATCAGAGAATATAAAAGCCAGACTTGTTCTGTCATGTGTGCATTAAGTACTGTGCTTTCCAAATCGGTAGGGGTTATATTCTCACTGTGGTCAGTTGTTTTGTGTGTTGGTGTTCAACTGACTGACATTCAAGAGACCCTTTTAGACCTGGATGTGAAACACTGATACTAAAATCTTCTTCTCACCAGACACTTCTGATATCATCAGCTATAAAGTGTTGTTGGATACTACAAAAGCCAGATTTGTGCTGTGGTGCTTGTGTTAAGTACTGTTTTTTTTAAATAATTATGAAGGGGCTCTATTCTCACTGTGGTCAACTGGTCTTTGCGTGCATTCAGTATGTTGACAATTTTAGAATATCGTGTGAATCTACAGCTATGTTAGACCTTCCACCAAACATATTGTAACATACACTTATGATGTCATGCTTTACAACACACACTCTGACAGTATTCAAGACAAACCTGTGCTATAGTAGTAATATTAACTACTGTGTTTTCAAGCTACTTTACCTACGTTTATAGGAGTACTAATCTGACAGCAGCAACTTGAGTCTGAATAGATCTAAATATTACTTTTGAAATAATTCTACGCAGACATGAGACTCCACATCTCTGTCAGACACTCCTCCCATCATGTTTTTCTCAGCATACAATGATGCTATCATACTCCATAAAGTACAATGTGACAGTTTTAAAGTCAGATATGTGTGATGATACTACTGTTATACTGCATGGCATTCCTATTCTATACGTACACAGGTGTAATGTTCAGATCATGCCCAGTGTACTGCTGTGTGTGTGTGTGTGTGTGTGTGTGTGTGTGTGTGTGTGTGTGTGTGTGTGTGTGTGTGTGTGTGTGTGTGGTTGGTGGCATGGTGAAGGGATACCACCCTGAAAAACGTCTATAAAGCTGACTTTGGCCTCCTAAAAACAGAGGTTGCTAAATCATACACCAATGCACTGTGCAAGCATGTACACAAATTCATGGACCTTGCCTTACCAAATAGAACTAAGATGCTCTCCTCCAAAAAAGGAAGCCAATTTGGAAATCCCCAAACATCAATAAACACTACAACAGAAAGAAGAAACTGTTGCAGAAAAAAATGAAGTCACAAGACTGGAAAACCTCCCTGATCAATCTCAACAAAAAGCTGAGATCCCTTGTCAAATCCTCTAAAGCCAGCTATGAAGGCATAATTGTGGCTGACACCAAAAACAACCGCAAAGCCTTCTATAGCTATATCAAAAAACTGAAAGGCAATACCCATATTTGCTCTGAGTTATTGCACAATGACACCTCCTATACTGAGCCAACAGCTATAGCCAAATTACTGGCCAACAGATTCAGTGCCAACTTTACCCCCCAGGGCCCTATCACAATACCAGATGCAAGTCTGGTACCCGCCATTTCTGTAGCACAGGTAAAATCTGCATTATCCAAAGCCATGAATACAGCATCCATGGGGCATGATACTATCCCTGGCTCCATCCTACATGACCTACAAAATAAACTGGTACCATATCTGTCTGCTCTATTCAATCACAGCCTTGCCACAGGCTATGTCCCTAATGAATGATGCACTGCTACAGTATCCTACTCTATAAAGTGGGAGCAACTACAGACCCTGGGAACTATTTCCCCATTAGACTGACAAGCCTGGGATACAAAGCTATGGAGCACATCATCATGGACCTGCTTAAAAAAGATATAGACAGTCTCCAAACTCTTGACCCCACACAGTTTGGCATTGTCAAGGGGAGATCCTGCCTACTGAACCTGGTTGACTTCTTCGAGGCAGTCACCAAGTCTGTGGATGAGGTTAAGGCAGTGCATACAGCCTACCTTGACCTGGTCAAGGCCTTTGATACCATTCTGTTCTCAGGTATCATTGATAAACTCACCAAACTAGGCATCAATCTTTACATCACTAGGTGGGTTGCAAAGTGGCTCACAGACAGGAGCCACAGAGTGAAAGTTGCGGATTCCAAGTTAGACTGTCGATCAGTCATGAGTGGAGTCACACAGGGCTCAATCCTGGGCCCTCTCTTGTTTGGCATCTACTTCTCAGAAGTCCAGGACAACACAGAAGGACTCTGACTGACCAAGTGCAATGATGACTGTAAGATAGGAGTTATTATCAACTCCCAATGTAAAGCAGAAATCCTACAAAAGGGCATCTCTGAGACCAATGACTGGTGCTGGAACCATGGCCTCAAGCTTAATGCCAAAAAATGCATTATCATCCCTTTTGGAAAAAAACTCAGTTCCCATGAATTACCATGTTGATGGGAGCCCACTGAATACTGAAGGGGCCTAAAGAAATCTGGGTACCCAGGTCAACAGCCACCTAACCATCTACCGCTACATTGCCACTGTGGTCAGAAAGTCCTTCTACATAGCAGATCTTATAACCAAAGGTTTTGCATCCAGGAAGAAAGAGGTCATTATCCCTCTCTACTCATCCATCATTAAACCAATCATCGAATATAACGCCCTGTTTGGCATGTACCTGACCAGACACCTACAACAGCTGGAGAGGCCACAAAAGTACCTCACAAAAAGGATCCTAGGCCTAAAACACATGTTCTACATGGACAGACTCAAGAAACTTCAGCTGTTCTCAGTCTCTTATCGTCTACTTAGAGGTGATTTGTGCTTGACTTACCAAGCCATGTCCGACCCAGGCCTACTTGAAATGCTACACCTAATGAAATCCCAATCCCTCAATGCCACACGTTCCAGAGATCACAACCTCATTACCACAATTAATAGAACATGCTGGAGGGACCGGTTCATCTCCCAAAGACTGCCCATACTCTGGAATAAGTTTCCCATTTATGTCAGGCAGAGCACCTCATTGGCCCTCTTCAAGAGAAATCTTGATGAGTGGATGGGTAACAGAAAGTTCACTCCATGGATCATTCCAGTTGCACTACTGGATATGGGCACTGTGAAAAAATATCAGGTGGCACGGTGCCTGGGCAATTTTATTTTGGGCCAGGCTTGTAAAGGCTCCTGGGCCATTAGCCTAGTACACACCTATGAACCTATGAACCTATGAGATACTGCCAGCACAACTATCTGTAATGTAAATAATTATATGTTTTTTGTGAATATCAACATGATTTATATAGAAGTGTGACAAAGGAGTTACTGCCAGCACATCTATCTGGAATTTTGTAAATAATTATATGTCATTGGTGAATATCAACATGATTCATATAAAATGTCTGTGTTGCCAATGTATTAGAGCTGTATGTCATATAAGATGGTTTTTACAGACGTGTGCTGAAGAGGTATTTTACAAAGTGCTGTTTGAAATGTATCCACGGTGTACCCTACTGGAATAGAACAGACATCTACATACACTATTGTAACTGTTTAAATGTATCTATTTTAACAAGGGAAAATGGAATAGAATACAGGAGGTTTACTTGCAAAACTTCAGAAAAATAGCAGAAATTAAATTACTTTATGGTTAGGCCACAAAAAGATGTTGTCTTTCAGTTTCAGTGCAGCAAGGGGACACAATGTCTAAAACTAATAAGCTTTCTGTATTGTCTTGGAAGTATTGTATTGTTTCATGACTTCTATCAGTTGCCAAAGATCTGAGAAAAAGCCCTTGTCTATGTATTTTCACAGGTAGATGCTAAATACTGCTAGCTTTCAGCAGTGGAGGCTTTACCTGGGATAGAGAAATTATGTCATTCTGCAAGCTATTCCAGCAGTACTATTTGAGATATTAATTTAAGAACTATCTAAGAGAGACTGTAGTCTGTAGTCTGCCCTGGACCTGACCAGAAGACCCATTCACCACATATTTGCCTTGCTCTAAATAGGTTAACTAGGGTATAGCAATTCTCTTAGATTTAGTCAGGAATATAATGAAACATACCCCGGGATTCATTTAGCTTGCACCAGGCGCAGGCGTTGTGTAGGCAGTATAACGCCAAATATAGCTGATGAGCGATCAGGTATGATCCAAGTCCATGTGCACTACCAGCGTATGCCAGATCTGCACAGCTCTCGGCTCATGTATGCTAATCACCACATGCACAGTAGTTCTGCATGCAAATGAAGGTACATAGCCATTCATGAAGTGGTGCAGGTGTAGCCTAAGCATACAGAAATGTAAACCAAAAAAAATGGTTTACATTTTTCCAAAAAGAACAGTGGAGCCATGAAAGCAGACCAAACTTACATATTACAAAGTTAACATATGCCAATGGCTAAATATACAGCCAATGGCATAAAAAAACACGCACAACATATAAAAATAACATTTAATGTCATGGCCACACTAACGCAAAGGACAACCACAGGGCATGTGTGCACAAATGGGAACACAAGGAAAATATATACAGATGTCATAAAATTGCAATGTAACAGAAATCATGATTTTGCCATAATAGTCAATGGTATGCATGCTACACCACAACCAAGGTGCAAGGGTTGCTCAGGGTCTGTGACAGTGTTTGGCATGGTAACTATGAATTAGTAGTCAATGCCATGCAAATTAGGTAAGTAATACTGAATTGCAAACATCCTGCTGGCCTAAGGATGTACCATACGGTGCAGCAGTGCAACACTGAGGAGTGGCCTGGAGGTGTACATGACATCAGCAGCTGGGTGTGCCACCGTAGCTGTAAGCACATTGGAGCATTGCTAATCCTGGTTGCCTGTTGCTAAGCAAAGCTGCAGGATAGGGGTGTAGATGTAGCGATAGCTTTGCTTAGCTGAGAGCACACATGGTGACTGAAAGTGCATGTGTACGTGGATTAAAACGCGCTCAAAACCCGGAAAACGGCTGTGTGTGGTGCACACCACAGCTGAAACAGGAAGGTTATGGGAAGACAATAAGGAAATGCCGCAGTAGGGTAATTGGAGTACAACAGAGTAATTAACACCTCGTGAACAAACCACACCAACCGCTGGTAAATTCAGCATTACCCACACCCAGGCATAGGTCATTGCTATAATACATCATCATCATCATCTTCTTTCAGCTGTTCCCATAAGGGTTCGCCACAGTGGATCACCTGTTTCCATTTCTTCCTATCCTCTACATCTTGCTCTGTCACACCAACCACCTGCATGTCCTCTCTTACCACAACCATAAACCTTATCTTAGACCTTCCTCTTTTCCTGTTACCGGGTAGCTTCATCCTTCGCATCTTTTTCCCAATATACTCAGCATTCCTCCTCAGCACATGTCCAAACCAATGTAATCTTGCCTCTCTGGCTTTGTCTTCAAACCTTCTGACCTGGGCTGACACTCTAATATACTTATTCCTAATCCTGTCCAACCTCATCACACCCAGTGCAAATCTTAACATCTTTAACTCTGCCACATCCAGCTCAAACTGCTGCCTTTTTGTCAATGCCACTTTCTCCAACCCATATAACATAGCTGGTCTCACTACCCTTTTGTAGACCTTCCCTTTCACTCTTACATGTACTCGTCTGTCATAAATCACTCCTGACACTCTTCTCAACCCACTCCATCCTGCCTGTGCTCTCTTCTTCACCTCTCTTCCACATTCACCGTTACTCTGAACTATTAACCCCAAGTATTTAAACTCATCCACCTTCGACATCTCTACTCCTTGCATCCTCACCATTCCTCTATCATCCCTCTCATTCACACACATATATTCTGTCTTAGTCCTGCTGACCTTCATTCCTCTTCTCTCTAGAGCATAACTCCATCTCTCCAGGGTTTTCTACACCTATTCCCTACTCTCACTATAGATCACAATGTCATCTGCAAACATCATAGTCTATGGGGACTCCTGTCTAATCTCATCTGTCAACCTGTCCATCACCATTGCAAATAAGAAAGGGCTCAGAGCTGATCCTTGATGTAACCCCACCTCCACCTAAAACGCATCTGTCACTCCCACCGCAGACCTCACCGCTGTCACACTACCCTCGTACATATCCTGTACCACTCTTACATACTTCTCTGACACTCCTGACTTCCTCATACAGTACCACAACTCCTCTGTAGGCACCCTGTTTTATGCTTTCTCTAAGTCTACAAAAACACAATGCAACTCCTTCTGACATTCTCTGTACTTCTCCATCAACACTCTCAGAGCAAACATCGCATCTGTAGTGCTCTTTCCCGACATGAAACCATATTGCTGATCACTAATCATCACATCCTTTCTTAACCTAGCTTCCACTACTCTTTCCCATAACTTCATGCTGTGACTGATCAATTTAATCCTGATGTAGTTACTACAGCTCTGCACATCACCCTTATTCTTAAAAATCAGTACCAAATCCCTTTTTTTCCATTCCTCAGGCATCCTCTTACTTTCTAAGATTTCATTAAACAATCTGGTTAAAAACTCCACTGCCATTTCACCTAAACACCTCCAGGCTTTGACAGATATGCCATCTGGGCCAACAGCCTTTCCATTCTTCATTCTCTTCATAGCTACCCTTACTTCCTCCTTGCTCATCCATTGTACTTCATGATTCACTATCCCTACATCATCCAACCTTCTCTCCCTCTGATTCTCTTCATTCATCAAACCCTCAAAGTACTCTTTCATCTCCTCAACATACTCTCCTCGCTTGTGAATATGTTTCCCTCATTATCCTTTATCACCTTTACCTGCTGCACATCTTTCCTAGCTCGGTCCCTCTGTCTAGCCAGTTGGTACAGGTCCTTTTCTCTCTCCTTAGTGTCCAACCTTTCATACAACTCTTCATATGCCTTATCCTTAGCCTTCGCCATCTCTCTCTTTGCCATGCACCTCATCTCTTATACTCCTGTCTACTTTCTTCATCTCTCTGACAATTCCACTTCTTCTTTACCAACCGCTTTACCTGTATACTCTCCTGTACTTCCTCATTCCACCACCATGTCTCCTTGTCGTCCTTCCTCTGTCCCGATACACTATTACAAATATGTGCTATGGACACGAGCTAAACATAGGGTTACCACCTGTCCCACCTTGTGAGGGGCAGTCCCTCTATGTGCGGTAGTGTCCTGACCAAAATGATTACAAATACTAATGTCCTACAATCACAAGATGTTCTGCATGTTCCATAGTTAATGTATTAGTTGCATAAAATAGTCATCTGTATTTAACATACCTACATGTAACAAGAAACAGGATAAGCAAGTAAACCGCTACATGAATATAAGCTTTTATATAGGCATATATGTAAAGTTCTAAACTTTGTACTGACCATGGGTATGAGTCGGCCTCTAAAATCCGATATGTGTTCTGCAAATGTCCCACTATGGCCATTTGAAAAGGTGGCAACCCAAGCCAAAGAGGTTCAGTCACCAACACAACTCCAATAAGTGCAAATATCTGTGACAGAAATACATGAGACAGCTTTCATGTAGCAACATTTCATTACATACCAATGTTTTTCCGAAGGGATTGAAGGACCAACATCACCTGCATGCACTATAGGAACCAATTAACAATGGCTTAATGAATAAGCCTGCAATAACCATAGTATTAGTCTACTAAATGATAGGTCTTCAATTAGGGAAGGAGCCCTCACACACATATGGAATATGTATAAATGCAGTTCCTACACACCTTCATCTGCTATGCACATCCACCTACATCTCCCCCACACCCGAAACAATTGCAATACAGACTGTAATATCATCACAAACATCCACTCACTCTATGACATCTGCAGAAGTCTCAGCATACCTTGTGAGAGACACATTATATTGGCCCTATTTGAAATCATTGCTGTCGTACAATGGAACAGATGCCAATGTTACAGGGTTTGTTTGCAATAATCCCATATCAGACGGCTGATAAAACAGCTACACTCACATGTAGAACTACATCATCTAGCCATTACACACAATCCACTGGGGCCATGAAGTTAAAATATCTCTGTGTCTCTCCATATAGCTGTTGCAATTCATCACAAACAACACATCCAGGCCATCTTCCTCAAAGGTAGGGCAAAGGGGCAATGCCCAAGTGGAGTATGCAATTATACCGCACTGTTGCCATGTAATTGGCTAATGGAGTAGCTGCACAGCCGGTGTACATGTAATCATCTACTCCGGAACACCAATTGGTGGCAGGATACCACATATTACTGGTATCTATGTATAAAAGGATGGTTTGTCATACATTCAAACCATATGTACATACGAGAAAACCGTTAAAACAGAAAAGGAATAGGACTGATATTATCATCAACTCGGACTACTAAGAAGGTATGTAGAACACTCAGTATTTTAGTGTATGTAGTGCCTGTTCTGTATTAATGAAAGTGTACGCAATGCATATAGTGGGAAAAGGTATTATGTAGTGATGTATTGTTGGGCATAGTAATGCTCGTAGAAATTGTGTGTACTGCTGTGGTCCATAAGGTAAACACCTCATACACCACAGGGGATGCTACATAAGGACTTTAAACACAACTCCAGCCGCTGTCAGTGGCAGGGTTTGTCCAACAAGTACATGCCATAACAGGGGATAGTATATGTTGATATACTGTAACAGTAGGCATATGTATGGGTGTATAACTGAGAATAACATGTCTAAGGTGGTCCTGCTGTGCAATTATGATTTGCATTATTGGATATTGTTGCAAAAATGTGAAATGTACAGTATTGTAGGTAGATATGTCTAACATTTTACATAGCATTACTGTTATATTATGCAAACATCAGGTATGCCTATTGGCATGCACAATACACAATGACAGGATACATATGACTTGTAGTCACCAGACAGTGTATCAGCATGATAGCTAATTGAAATGGAAGAGCTAGTCAATTATCCATGCACAAAGGACATGTAATAGCTTCATAGGTTCATAGTTAGGTACTATGCTGTCTGTCCAAGTCCATTTGTAAGCCTAACTACAGTGTTTTCACTTGTGGCACCTCCCTAGGTTAGCTTCCTGTGCCTGTGAACAGCAGAGCCATTTGTTTCCTGCACCTCTGTACACCAGAGCCACTGCAGTGATCCCTGGAGTACATGTCTGTTTCCCATCCATCCATCGAGGTATCTCTTGAAGAGTGCTAGTGAGGGTCCCTGCCTGATGCACATAGGAATCATGTTCCAAAGCATGGTGAGTGTCCGCGTCAGGAATGTATCCCTCCAGCACATCCTAGTCATTGTTGCGTTTAGGTACATATCCCAGAGCATGTGGCTCTCAGTGGCTTTTGCTTATGTGGAGCATATCCATCAATATTGTTTTCGACATGGGCCTTGTATGTTCAGCAGAGATCACCTCTGAGTTTGCAGTATGCAAATGAGTACAATTGGGGTTTCTGCAGTTGGGCTGCATACGTCATCCTTTGGAGGTCAGTAATCCTCTTGGTGTGGTAATGTTGTGGTATTTAAAGCTGTTGCTGTTGTCTCATAAGGTACATCCCAAATGGGGTGTTGTACCCTTTATGTGTTTCATAAGTCATGAGTAGAGAGGTACAATGGCTGCCTTTGTTCTGGCTACAAACCCATTACAGATTAGGGTGGCCATGTAGAAGGATATCTACGCCACCTTGGCAATATGGTTATCAAATGAGTGGGTGCTATCTACTTGGGTTCTAAGATCCCTTATTATGTCTTATGTATGCAGGGGACTACCATCTATGTGATAGTCAGCGGGTGATTGGTGTAATCCAAAGGGGATGTTTATGCACCTTGTGGCATGCAGCTTGAGGCCATGTTATTGTCACCGGATATCCTTGAAAGCCTTTGAGAGGACAAGGTAGGCTGTGTGGACCTCCTTACCCTCATATACTGCCTTGGTAACTGTCTCATAGGACTCCACCAGGTTTAGGAGTCATGGTCTGGTCCTAACAAATCCAAACTGGGTGGGATCAAAGGTTTGGAGGCCACCAATGTCTCTGTGAATGAGATCCATGATGATGTGCTCCATAGCCTTGCAGAACAGTCTAGTCAGGCGTATAGGGCAATAGTTCCCCTGGTCCATTGTGGCGCTAACTTTGTGGAGTGTGATAACTGTTGCTGTGTGCCATTCAGGGGCCACAATGCCTGATGTAAGGCTATTAGTGAATTTGGTGCCCAAGTAGGGAGCCATTTAGTTCTGAAGTTTGTGTAAATCACAGCCTGGGATGTTGTACGGTGACATTGAATCTGTGTTCCTGGCTTTAGAGAGTGCAGCTTTGAACTGCATAGTTGTGACCGTAGGGACTCTGCATTGTTCCTGTATAGATTTGGGCCCTTAAGGGTGTGAGAGAGGTGTAAAGTTAGCACTGAACCTAACTGCCAGGATGTTGCCAATACCAGTCGGTTCTGTAATGTTTGTGCCTAACTGCTGTATGTCAGAGCAGATGTGGGTATCACCATCGAGAGCAGTGACATACCTCTAGAACACTTTGTGGTAGTCCTTGGAATGAGTCGCAGTAATGTTTACATAGCTAGCTTTGGAGGATGTGATAAGGGATCACAGATTCCTACTGAGGCTGACCAGGGAGCTACCCCACTCATGGGATTGTACTCTACTTTGCAGCAGTCTCCTCCTTCTGTTGTACATTATGTCCATGGCAGTGGACCACTAGAGTGGCGTCCGTTTTTTGGTGGGTACCATCATGGCTCTGTTTGGGATAGCATGATCCATGCAGTCGCGTAAGTGCTAATTAAGTGCAGTTGTGTATAATTCAGCAGTTGTAACTGTATTGCCCATCTGCATTTGTGTCATGACATTTACTACTGCTGTCATAAGAAGCCTGAAGTTGGCTTTGTAGAAATATTGTACTGTGTTTTCCGTAAAGGGTATGGTGCCGGGATGTGGATAACAAGGGTGATTAGCGTACGTTCGGATCTGACCAACAAGGAGATAACCCCAGGTGTGGAACACCAGTCACACATGTTGATAATGTCCAGGTCTAGGATATTGTTGGCCCTGGTGGTGGTGTGGATAGGTTGATCCAGCCGATTGGAGGTTATGAATCCCAGAATGCATTGGCCTAATGTGTTGGTACATGAGTATGTATCCCAGTTAATGGTGGGGTAGTGTCAGTTGCACATGAGTAGTTTCTGTTTGAACCCTACTTTCCAGTACACCAAGAAGTGAGGACCGTTAACCATGGGGTATGGTGTGGAATCTGTAGCAAGCTACAATTTGTATAGCAGTTATGGCCACAGTTAGTTGCACTTGGTTTACCTCTGATGCATTGTGCTAAGCAACCAGCCTGGAGGTGTGTATATCCTTGGGAAATATGGACACACCTCCGCTGTGGGTGTTCCGGTCCTGGTTACATGACTGAAAGGTGTGGTCTGAGTAATAGCCTGTTAGTGCATGGGTGCTCTCAGGAGCCTAGAAGCAGGTCCCATTCACTGCAGAGATATTGAAGTGGTCCATTACAAGGAGTGCCTTGGGTGTGCGTGTTTGAGATGAAGATGTCAAGCATTGAGTAGCATTACCCTCAGGTTTTGCTTGCCTGTTCCTGTTATGGTGGTGAATATGTTATTTGAACCATACCTAAAACAGGCACTATAGGAGCAGCAAGAGCCTTAGACATTATCCGTAATCTCAGGGCCGACAGTTGCAGGCATCTGTGCCAAAGCATCATGTTCTGTCGACCATGTCATTCAAAGCAGACAGATACTGGATACCCTTGGAATGACACCAGAAGCATAGCCAACTGTAGAAGTGAATAATTCAGTCCTTGTACTGCATTATCAGTCTGGATGAATGCCAAATGCTTCTCGGGGCTAGGGCAATACCTGCCTGGGCTACAAGATTGCACAGCTAGTCCATGTCTCTGTACATGTAGTCCAGGAAGTTACATCTCTGGGCATTCACACCAACATGGAGAATGACACAGTCATGTTGTACCTGTTGAGGAGTGACCTGAGTGCATAGGTTATGTTGTGGATCCTGTTACCCAACAGCCAGCTGAAAGTGACTATCACCTTGTGTAGCCTGCTGAGTGGGACATCAGTGTGACCACCTATAGAGTCTCCTATGGCTAGTGTGTTGGGTACATTATATTGCCCTATTGGCTGTAGTTGATGGACACACTGAGTCTGTGGGCTGTAAGTAATTGGTGTTGTGTTGGGTGATGGGGGCTGCCTGCATTTCTGCTTTGGAGTTCTCTGTTGTCTAGACAGAGTAGTATTGAGAGGCTCCGCAAATGTTGTAGTCTTACTATGTGTGGCCTGTGGTGGTGGAGATCTAGTGAGACTATGTGATGAGTGTGGTGTGGTGCAAACGTTTAACATCTGCACATGACTGTCAGGTTCAGCCTGGGTTGGAGAGAGCTTTACCTCCAGCATGGCTACATATGTCCATCTCCCACAGGTTGTAGTGTTGTATGTTAGGAGGGGAGCATTGTGTACACGAGACAATTTCTATATTGCCTCATGATGCTCATATTCTTCATATAAACGGGCGATAACACTGGGAATTGACACTTGGACATGCCTGAATATTTAACTATTTCCCACTAGATATGTGGGGAAAGTGTGTACAACAGCTGTTTTACTCTAAGCAAGTGGGAAATGTAAATACAAACAGTGTTTACCTGTAGGAAATGAGGAGGATTGAGTGCTATAGTAATTAGTAGCTCATGAAGTGCTTACATGTTCTGAACAAGTGTTGAGCATGAATAAGCAATACAGATAGGGTGTCGGATAACATAAACACACTGCCCCCCAACAGGTACACAATCACATATCCATGAATATTACAGAGCCCCTTAACCATAACTATGATGGTACAAGGTGCACTCAGGCTGCATGTGACCTGTCCACATCCCTGGTTTTATCATACACATATGGCAAAACAGTTTGCTCTACACATACACATCATGTAAAACATAGCTTCATGTCAGTCTGTGAAAACACTGAATGGTGGAGACACCACTCATAATGGGAGGCACTGCACTATTACCCTGATGAGTCTGGTATGAAAGTCCATGAACCTTAATCAACGTATATGTTGTTAGCAGTACAGATGTAGATGACAGTACAGATGATTTCACACTGCATATCATACCTGTGACAGGTCATAGGACATCATCATCCATACTATGTTCCACCTACACTCAGTATACTAGATGTACCTTTGTGTGTCACAGGAGTGTTCTGCCAGTGGACTGTTGACAGAACCAACATTACAAAAGGTGTCTGAGTGATATGTGCATATCACACCAATGGCAGCTACAGTAAAAAAGGGTTAATTTGTTGTACTCCTCCTCATTGTAGCCCATACCACACAGACAAATGGGAGGCATCTGTGTATGTAAGTATGTGAATGGCTACGACCTAGGAGCAATAGCTGACTCAGTGTTGTGGCTAACATACAGAATGGCTTTGTGGGTGAGGTGTGTGACATATGTGCATAATCTGACAGCTGCATATTGCATTGTCACTGCTAGGTTAATAACCCTGTACCCATGAACTACCACCTAGGCAGCGGTCAACATAATGGACACTGTGTGTAAAGGATGCTGCTGTGCAGTTTACCTCCCTGAGCTAGTGACGTCACCAAGCCTATTAGGTAGTTATAAGAGGCAACACTAGTCATGACAGGGTGCCATCCATGAGCATGGAGATCATTGCACAGCCATACTCATCACTCAAGTGACCAATATCGGATCACATATCACCTTTAAGGGGTACTGCCCATGTTTGGATGGGCGACACCAGCCTTCACAGTCCTCATCTCCACTATGTAGCATGATGCCTACCCTGCATAAAGACATGTCCAACACTGTGATGTTGGAAATGCTACACGTACATGTCCTGACCTGAAATACATACATCATGGACATCCACCTTCACAGTACAAGGATCACCACATGCTGGACAGATCCCTGTGCCATACACATTACATACTCCTGCCATACTATGCAACCCTGTCCAGCAAAGCTGCACATTTCACCTCTGTCAGACATGGTGTGATGACCGCATGGTAGATGTATCATTAACCATCTGGGTCAGTTATGTGGCACTGCTTCACCTGGTGCCAGAAACATGGCAGCCGGTTACAGCTAGAAAACCTTACATCCTACACTCATACATGGCCCAGGGTATACAGACTACTACATGACCTTGGCCGTACATGCTACAGTTGATAACCATCCCTGCAAATACCATCCGGCTAGCCATTGTCCCATGTGTATCACATGTGCAACACAGGTGATACGTGGCAGGATGTTGTACTGCTCTACAATGCCGTGTAGATGTATATGGCAAAACACATGCATGTAAAGGCTTCCATGTGCATGTCTGCATTGTCACAGGTCATGTCCATTAAGGCAGTGCATGTGTTGATATGTGACATATACACAGCATCAAGGTCAACAGCATTAATGTGGCCACATCCAGGCATGTGCTGATAGGTAAGAACACCAGTACAGGCAAACAGACATGCCCACATCAAGACAGCATCCACATGGAGTATGAGCAATGTAATCAGGTGACACACATATATGGTGATAATATCCAATCCCCATTGGGTGTCGCATGTGTGTGACACAAACATGTCAGTGGTGTCAGTGTCATGAAGATTTGCAAAGACAACTGTTCAAATGTACTAAATGTAATACACATGTATGTGCAGCTGTATCTCTGTGCATCTCTGAGATATTGGGACCTGTCTCCATCATTATGTCTTCCAGATATGCCTCGAGCAAGGCTCCCAGCCTATACCCGCTTGGAGGATGAGGCCCTTATACCTTACCTCCAAGACAACTATGATGTCTTGTTTAGCCATGTGCCACAGCATGCACAGCAGCATGATGACCTGTGGCAGGAACTTCGCAGGAGGGTTAATGATGTGGGTGGCCCTGACCGCACATACCAGCAGGTCCACAGACACTGCACGGACCTGATCAGACATGCAAAACAGTGTGTGAATGCAATCGCCAGGGAACAAGGTGCCACTAACCCAGCCCCCACTCACACATACCAAGGAGCTACTGGCCAACCTGGGGACACCATCAGAACAACATTCACAAACCCTAGCTGCCATCATGGAGGTGGGTGTCTCTCAACCACGAGCCTGGAGTTGCCTGGTAAATCACTAGTGCACATATAACTATTATATCCCATTTAGTTGCATGTGTCACTGTACAATATGTAATGTAACATCATATGCAAGGCATTTATACACACATGCCACATACTATAGTATGCTACTCTGTGTATGCACACATGTGCATACTCCATAGTATATCCTATTGTACTGGCGAATGTGTTAACATGCACATTCCATCCTGTAGCTATCATACAGTTGTGGATAATGATCATACTGCTGTGTCACCCCTATATAGGTACCTCTGGCATTCCGCAGAGACAGCAGGCTGTTGCAGGTGAGACAGTTATAAATATCAGGCATGTTAATGCACAGATCTAGTCGCCATGTGGCCAGTTAACACATGTACACATAATGTATGGTCCAGTCACAGTATACAGGTCGCATCTTTAATCCATTACACTGGCTACCCATGTGCAATACTTACAAACTAAGTGAAACACCGACATGAAACCACAGAAACTCTCATTGCTAGATGTGTGTACAGCTGTGCATACAACGGTGAAGGTGTTGTTCAATGTAGGAATATGTACTATACATCAGAACTACACATGTGGGGTACACAAACAGTGCTACACAGTGAGCTGGAGTATGGGCAGCCCACAGGATTCACCATTATGGAATATGCCCCTACAATGAGTGCACACATTGGGATGTTCCATCTGACATGTCCATGACATGTAGTGGTCTGGCTGCAACATTGTCTCAATATCCCATAAAACATATCCCACATACCAAACATACAACCCTTTGTCTGCATAACCCTGTGGACAGTGGAGTATCTGACATGTATGGGTGTATGTCATATAGGTTCATAGGTTCATAGGTAGATACTAGGCTATCTGCCCTAGGGCATTTATAAGCCTAGCCAGAGTGTATTTGGCTTCCGCCTCCCTATTAGATTTGCCCACTGTGCCTCTGTAAAGTAGGTCACAGAATGTACCCTTTTAAGATTAATTTACTGTGCCGCTGTCTGGCAGGGACATGGAAGAAATCCCAGAGGTGAATTTGCGATTTCCCATCCACGCGTCCAGATTTCGCTTGAAGAGTGTCAGCGAGGGGCTATGTCTAACATGAATTGGGATTCTATTCCAGAGTGAGGGAAGCCTCTGGGAAATGAATCTGTTCCTCAAGCATGTCCTATTTATTTTTGTGCTGAGGTTTAGGTCCCAGGAGCGTGTAGCTCTAAGGGACTTGGATTTTTTGAGTTGGAGCATGTCCATTAATTCTGGGTTTGACATGGCTTTGTACATCAGGCATAGATTGCCTCTGAGTAGGTGGTAAGCAACTGAGTGGAGCTGGAGTTTCTTTAGTCGAGCTGCATAGGACATCTGTTTGTAGCCCACGATCCTCTTGGTGAGGTACTTTTGGGGTCTCTCCAGTTGCTGCAGGTGTCGGGTAAGGTACATCCCAAAAGGGGTATTGTATTCAATTATGGGCCTGATGAGTGACGAGTAGAGGGGCACAATGACATCTCTTGATCTAGATGCGAACCCTTTCGTGATAAGGTGGTCTATATAGAAGGTCTTTCTAACTACTTTTGCAACATGATTATCAAAGAAGAGATTACTATCTATGTTGGTCCCCAAATCTCTAATTACTTCTTCTGTACTTAATGGATTACCACGTATGTGGTAATTTGTGGGCACCTTGTTTTTCCCAAAGGGGATGACTATGCACTTTTTAGCATTTAGCTTGAGGTCAGCTCTGGCACCAAGCATCCATCTCTGTGAGACCCTTTTGGAGGATGCTTGTGTCAGCTGGAGATTCGATTATGTCCCCCAGTTTGCAATCATCTGCGAACTTTGTTAGCCATAATCCCCCCGTGTTAGCCTGAACCTCAGAGAAGTATATACCGAACAAGAGAGGTCCCAGAACTGAGCCCTTTGGGACACCACTTGTAACTGGTTTGGATTCAGACATGGCACCTGCAATTCTGACCATGTGGGTTCTATCTCTGAGTCAGTTTGCAACCCATCTTGTGATATAGGGGTTGATATTTAAGCTGGTAAGCTTATTTATGATGCCCGAGTGGGGTATTGTGTCAAAGGCTTTTGCGAGGCTGTGTGGACTACCTTGCACTCATCTATGGCTTTGGTAACTGTTTCAAAGAAATCAACTAGGTTTAAGAGGCAAGGTCTGCCCTTAACAAAGCCGAATTGGGTAAGGTCCAGTGTCTGGAGGCTCCCAATGTCTTTGTTTATGAGTTCCATGATAATACACTCCATAGCTTTACAGGCCAGACTAGTCAGGCTTATGGAGCAATAGTTTCCGTGGTCTGTTGTGGCACCACCTTTCTGGAGTGGGACCACCGTAGCTGTACGCCATTCTTTGGGTAGATATCCTGTAGTAAGGCTAAGTTTGAACAGTAACTTAATGTGAGGGTTCAGTTCTTCTTGGAGCTCATGTAAGACACAGCCTGGGACACCGTCCGGTACCATAGATGCTGTGTTTTTTGCTTTGGTGAGGGCAGCTTTCACCTGTGCATCTGTGATGTCAGGGAGGTTACATTCAGTTGGGATAGGCATTTGCTCCTTTGTGGGGGGGGGGAGAAGATTGCGCTGAATCTGTCTGCCAGGATGTTGGCTATGTCTGTAGGTTCGGTATATTTTGTATCATTATGCAACAATTCAGAGCATATCTGGGAGTTTCTGCCCATGTTCCTGACATAACTAAAGAAGGCCTTGTGATTATCTTTAGTGTCTAGGGCAATTTTTCTTTTGAAACCGGTCCTTGATGATTTTATGAGGGATCGAAGTTTCTTGCTAATACTGCTCAGAGATGCCTTCCCTTTTTGGGATTTTTCTCTGTCATGTAGTAGCTTCCTCCTTCTGTTATATAGCTTATTTATGGCTGGGGTCCACTAGACCAGTCTCTTGTTTTTGGAGGAGTGAGTCTTTGTTTTATTTGGGATAGCACGATGCATGCATTCCTGCAGGTGCTCATAGAATGCATTTGTAAAGGATTCTGTGGATTGGGCTGTATTATCCTGTGGCCCAGGGGCTTTGAAGGATTCCACCTCAGTCTTGAGAAGTGCAAAGTTGGCTTTTGAGAAATTTTTTACAGTGATTTCCTTGGCTGGGGGTGGGGACGGGATATGGATGTCCAGGGAAATTTGTTTATGGTCTGATCTTACCAATGAGGAGTTTACCTCTGGTGTGGAACATAGAGTCCCATGTTGGTGATGACCAGGTCCAATATGTTGTTCCTTATTGTGGGAGTGGTGACCAGTTGTTCCATTGTGTTAGAGTTTATAAATTCAAGGAACCATTGGGCGAGGGTGTTTGGGCTTGAGTAGTTTTCCCAGTCACTGTTTGGGTAGTTGAAGTCACCCAATAACATAGTGTTTGGAGAGACCTTCATATTCTCCAGTGTTCTCAGGAATGCCAAGTGGGGTTCCTGTAATAGGGAGGGTGTTCTGTAGCAGGCTACAAACTGAAAGACAGTTTTGCCCACTGTTAGTTGCACATGGATGGTTTCCGATGCTTCATGCAGTGCCACTAACCTGGAGGTGTAGGTATCTTTGATGAATATAGATACTCCCCCTCATTTTGTGCTTCGGTCCGAGTTTTGGGGCTGAAACACATGGTATGAGTTCTAACCTGGTAGTGCTGGGGTGCTCTCAGGAGCCTTGAACCAGGTTTCTGTTACTGCACAGACATTGATTTTCTCCATACCGAGGAGAGCCTCAAGTGCGTGCATCTTGAGGTTTAGACTTCTGGCATTGAGTAGCATTACCTTTAGTTTTTTTATCCTTGGGTTGTCTATGGAGGTGGGTTTGTCCTTTGAGCCTTGCCTAAAAAGGCACTATGGGGGTGGCAAGAGCCTTGGCCAGTATACGAAAGCCTAAGGGTGACAGGTGCAAGCCGTCCCTAGCAAAGCAACATGGCTTGTCGAGCATGTCATCCCAGGCTGACAGACACTGGATCCCCTTTGAATGACACCAATACTTTAGCCAATTGTTGAAACTGATCATTTTGTCTTTATACTGTGGCATCATTCTTGGTGAGAACAAGATGCTACTCAAGGTCAGGGTCATACCAGCCTGGGATAAATGGTCAGAGAGCTCCTCTATGTCTCTTTTCATGTAGTCCAGGGAGGTACATCTCAGGTCATTCACACCAGCATGGACAATGACGGAGTCATACTTGTGCTTGCTTTGGAGTGACCTGAGTGCTTGCATTATGTGGTGGATCCTGGCACCCGACAGGCAGCTTACAGTGACCTTCTCCTTGTTCAGTCTGGTCAGCGGGACGTCAGTGTGCCGGACAATAGAGTCCCCTATAACAAGTGCATTTGGTGTGTTGTTTGGCCTTAAGGGCTGTGACTGTGAGGCACACTGATTTTGTGAGATATGTGATTCATGGGTATTGTTGAGGGGTGGCTGTTGCTTGGATATCTGCTTAGGAGGTCTTTGCTGTTTAGGCAGATTTTTATTTAGAGCCTCTGAGTATGTTTTTGTGTGTTTATGTGTTGGGTATGCAGATGCAATAGGTCTGTGTGAGACTGGATTTGTGGTGTGGGACAACACAGACATGTGAGACAGATGGCCATCACAACTGTTTGGACAACACATGTTCACACATGGCCATGGAGGATGGCCAGAGACATGTAGCAACACACAGTAGATGTGATGTGTTTGTGCGTATACCCTGTTGTACATTGGCTACACGTGGTCCAACTATAGCCTTTGTTGAATGGTTATATTGCAGATGTGGAACACTGGACATCCTACAAGCCTGTGCACAGCTTGTGGAGGCGTCATTTAATTTGACCACATAAGATGTGTTGAACATCATGACTGTGTCACAGCATGACAGTAGTCACCTGTACAGCATCCACATACATACACAGACAACGACATCAGGCCACAGATACAGTATATTTCCCTTGCTGCTGTTGGAAATCAATGTCAGCTGTGCACCTCATGTGTGTGGTATACAAATGTCACGTAGGACATGGTGTATTGACAAGTCTGCCATGTGTGGACATGGTTGCCAAGCAGCTAAGATATGTCAGCAGATGTGCACAGCTGTCATCTGTATGTCCTTCGGTGACCTGTCACACATTACACATCATGGTTTAGTGTGTATACACCTCAGTGATGTGGGTCACAATCCACAGTATATATGTATTGTGTATGCACACAGTCATGGCTATCCACACTGCATAGCAATAGAGACACCTCATGATTCCATGCAATGGCACTGTGTCTGTACTTCACACTGTATAGCAATATACACGCCTCATAATACCCTTCAATGGTCATGCACATCTGCTACAAAAGCATTTTATCTGTAGGGCGTACAGACAACACTGCAATGTGAGACCATTACACCACTGTACATGTGTCAGGACACCACTGTGTCAAACATGTATGCATGTCAATGTGCACGTCAGCAGATTATATGTCATACTACATGTTAATGTCAAGGTCATATGCCTCACATCAGCCATGTGTACTGTTAACCTGTGCTGGTTCACATGGTGTAACACAGCAATGCATGCTTACTACCATGATTGTGTGAAATGCATGGCTTCTGCTATGACATATGCTTGCTGTTGTGTGCAACCCAGGGATATATGATAACTACCACTATTATTGTCTGTGCTGCATGCTGTTTGCTGTATCACATGCATGTTGCATGCCTTCTGTCAAATCACATGCATGGTGTGTGTGTGTGTGTGTGTGTGTGTGTGTGTGTGTGTGTGTGTGTGTGTGTGTGTGTGTCTGTATTGTAATGTAGAGTCTTTGTTTGCCTTCACAGGTGATGTAGTTGCGTTACCCTCCTGTGGTCCATCTGATGTTAGTGTCCCCACAGACGCTAACAATGATGATGAACATATGCTTGAGGAACAGGCAGGGTTGTCAGGGGCTGAATCTGTGCCATTGGTTGCCATTCCACCTATATCCCCCTCATCCCCACACACAGTTCTAATGCCAACACATACCCCATCACCAGTGGCCATAAAGGAAAGACAGTTAGCGTGTGGTAGCTTGGAACAGGAACACGTGGTGGCTATGGAAGGTGTGTATTCACACCATGGTGTCAGTCAAATGACTGGAGATGTGCCACACAGGCATGTGGCCAGTGCTGCTCGTAGGAGGACCTCTGGCTGACATGCCCCTGCAGGACACAGAGAGGCAGCTGGTGTCACCAGACGCATGTTTCAGACTGTAATGGTGGCACAGGCACGTGCTGAATGGCAGAACAGAGAAGGCCAGAGGCTTCAGAGGGCTGCTATCCGTTCTTTAAATGACAACATCCAGGCATTTGCAAATGTTCAACAGCAGATTGCTGATGTTTTGGACAGAGGATTGGGTGACATGGTTGGAATCCTTGACCGTGGCATGACAATCCGCGAGTGTGAGCTGCCTGTGCTGGAAAATCTGGTAGGAGTGAGGTGTAAGGCACGTGGACGTAGGCTAGCTACATCACCTGGTGCAGGTCTATGTGAATGAGCTACCTCACATGCTCGCACCCATAGTGGCCGTAGCAGCAGCAGTGTAGGTGGTGCTGCGCTGTCCACACCAGGACACAGCAGGCCACGTAGACGTGGCCATGGATGGTCCCAATGGGGACATGGTTCCAGTGGACATGTGTCATTGGACAGTACCCAATCTGTACCTCTGCCTGGTAGTGCCCGTGCAACCCCTGGCAGGCACAGGTCATGTGTCCGTGGCCGGACACCGTGAGCTGTAAATCCTTGTCTGTACAGTCTGGAGCTGTCAATAATACCCCTGTATAGGCCAGACAAATGGCAGAACTGTGTGCACACATACACGCACACAGCAGAAACATCTGTAGGGCACTGCAACACTCACATGCATAACAACCACACATGGCCAATTAGATCACAGGCCCTAACCCACACACATGATGTCATCCACTGGTGCAGCCTAGGCCCCTGGAAAACATTATCACACTGTGCATATGATGATGCCTGTGCCGCATCCCTGTCATCCACACCATTGGTGCAGGGACATGCTCATATGGTCTGATGCACAGGGTGAACAGAATAGGGAGATAAGTGTAGATTACAACTGTTGTGTACTGTTGACTTGCAGCAGACATACCATGTAGTACAGGTTTAGAATGCATTGTTTTCTGTTCACAGTATGTGTCTTGGTAACAACAGTAAGAGCATGTTGGTAATGATGTCCTGCTTCCCTCCTTCTGGTCTAATTGCATGTGCCATTGAGTACCAGTGTTTGCAGTTTCCCATGTGTAAATGTGGACTACTCACAGGCATGTATGGCAATACCAGCATGCTATACGTAGCTTCAACCTCACTGTTAGAAAGGCTGACACTCCAAAGATGTCTACACATCTACTGATCCAGGAGCATGTGAGCTGTGTACTAAGCTACAGTAGCTAGAGACATGACATCCATACGATGTGACATCACAGGTACAGTTACATGGGGTGGGGAGTTTACATAGCGGTCTAGCTGATGACAAGGGTAGAGGCAAGTTGATAGCTTGAGGCCTCACTGTGTAGCAGTAATACACATTCACATTACAGGATGAGAACACACAACTACACACACACACACACACACACACACACACACACACACACACACACACACACAGGTATTCGCACACATGTATTCAGACACAGTAACACGCCCACACTCATGGGGTCAACAACACTGTAACACACACACACACACACTCGATAGTGTTGAGGTGAGGACCCCTGCCTATGTGGTAATCACCATTACAGTACTGTGCACTCACATGACGCGACACAGGGAATGAACATGTACAGGTAGTCAGTAATGCCTAAGATCAAAGGCATCAACAGGGTAGTAGATTGCATTACCTGGAGGGGTTAGGGGTCCTATTTGTTCACTATGGTAACATACATCCTCAGTCCATGGACCAGATAGCCATACATACATACACACACACACACACACACACACACACACACACACACACACACACACACACACACACACACTGTAGAGTCCACAATTGAATGCACTTATGTCATGCACATACAGATAGCTCATGTGTGTGATACACACCCCCCCTGCCTATGTCTTGCTTTCTACACTGCAGTATGTACAGATCTCTACAACAGTGTACAGGGGTGTGTAACAACTGGAATGTATTCCCCACCATACATGGCATATATGGACACACAAGCAAACACACATGGCAGCACTGTGAATCAAACGCCTGCTATCTTATGATACGTATGACAGAGATGCAGCAGTATTGCCCACATTACAATATGTACCGACGCTACCTTTGGCAATTGTGCTGATATATGCACATGGGAGGTCTTAAGTGTTACAGGTGTCAAGTGATTTTACAGTCAGTGGCACCCTGACTGCTGTGTAGGTTGTATGTCTTCCCCTTCAATTAACATAAACATAGCCTAGTGTTTGTACATGTTATGACAGGATGGCTTGTGACACACCTGTGAGCTGTCTTCAGCAAACATCCATCTGCAAAGTTGGCCCACCACTTTATGTCCACACATCCATCCATACATGATGTATATCTTACTGTACTATCAGTATTTCACCATATACAGTTGGCAATGATGGGGCTGCATTGCAACTGCATGTTGTAGAAAGACACAGATCACCTGCAAACATCAGCTACTGCACACACATGGTAGCTGAAAGCACACCACTACATGTACATGTGTGTAGGTCCTACATTCCTGTCATTTAGCCATGTTTGTAGGCATTGCAATTGGTGGACATGTGTGATGACATACCTGACACATGGACTGTTGTATGATATGATAGTTGTCATGGGTAACCAGTACAGAGGGAATGTTAACTCAGTCAACATTGCTATCACACCTTATGTACTGTTAGCGTTCAACAGCCATGGACCTACCTTCCATGTGCATGTGTGTAATTGCTGTAGCCACCTGTCTGCATGAAGGACAACAACAGCTATGCTATGTACATATGTGTTGTGTGTGCGTGGGGCATGAATATATATACATGGCAGGTACATGTATGTCATATCCAAGCATGAGTGTGTTTACTGGTGTACAGCAACAGTCATCTGTTACAGCTGTATATGACCCAGGGCCCCTGTTATGTGTACAGCCAATCTGGTTACGAACAGTGGTATCATTGCATTGCATAACACATGATGCAACTGTGTCAGTACATGGGTAATCTGCACAGTTTCTGTAGAGCTAGGTACAGTCCATTGGTCATGGGTCACACGGTGTTGTACTAATATATGTTCTGCCACATGTATGGATGTGTGTTGCTGGTCCAAAGACATGGTGATGTGTGAGGGCTGCATCCTAGAATGAGGCTTTTGACACTGTGATCTGCACCTGACACATCTGTGATGGCTTTTGAGGGTGTACTGGTCAGTACATGTGAGTGGCTTTCATGTACATGGGGACACCACCACCTGGAGCGGTCTGTAATGGTGTTATGGCCCACATGTCTGTATCCAAGGTATACAGTGGTAGTGCTATTGTGCACAACTGAGCCTTCAGCCAGGTGTTCTTCACTGCACAGATGTCAGTATTCCCCATTGTTGGATCTAGATTGGCAGCTGTGATTACAAATGCTAGACATCTAGCACTGTTTAGCATACACATACAATGCAGTTGTCCTCTAGGTGTCAAGGTGTTAACCTGGTCTCAGGACATTCATCTATAAATGGCACTAAATGGGCGAAGTAGCCACTCCTGGCAGAACATCACCACTGGTGGTATTAGTGTGCCAGGTTTAGATTGGTACATCTAAGGTGACGGACAGCAACAGACGTTGTGTAGAAGACTGGTGTCAGATATACATAGTGCACTGTTCATGCTAACAATGACAACTATTGACACACTGTGCCCTTCCGTGTTTAGAATCAGAGTGCATACAAAACAGCCCTTTGCTACTAAGTGTGTGAGCATGCCCAGTATGACGTTGTGTAGATGGACACATAGTGCATTCCAAACGGACGTGAGCTACTAAGTGTGTGAGCATGCTCAGTGACACCTTGTGTCGGTTATGTGCCTCTGTGTGTATGGGCATGGCCACTGTAACCCTTTATAGCGATAGTGGTCATCCAGGCAACAGATGGCCATTCCCCACTTCAGGATGGATTCCTACATTGAACACACTGGTTCACAGGTATGTACATCGTAACTGCCAGCATCCATGTCAATATCCGCATTCCTAGAAGGTCATATTGACAGTCTTGAAAGGTGTAGTGTCTGTAGCGCATCTCATATCTATGTAGTGTTGTAATAGTAGTCCGTAGATAGGCAGTTGTCCTGATCACACCACTGGCGTGTTTGTCTCCATCTGCCTGGGGACAGAATAATGCTTTTACACTGCTCACACTCCATACAATCCCTATCGGTGTCTTTTCCATTGCTGATGATGTCAACCACCTAGAAGTATGCCTCTGGGAGTGCTGTGTCCCTGTAATCTCCATAGTGCATTCTATAACTGCGTAATGCTATAGTGTGATAAGGTAATTAGATCTGTGTTCTAATCCCAGCCATGCCACTTGTGTGTGATTGTTTCTGTCTGCCTGGGGACAGAATAATGCTTTTAGACTGCTCACACTCCATACAATCCCTATCAGCTTCTTTTCCATTGCTAATGATGTCACCCATTTAGAAGTATGCCTCTGGGAGTGCTGTGTCCCAGTAATCTCGGTAGCGTGTTCTGTAACTGAGTAATGCTGTATTGTGATAGAATAGACAAGAAGGTGTTCTATTCCAAGGCATGACAAGTGTGTGTGTTTGCCAGTCATATTGTATGTGTTGGTATCTGTGAGTGGCTAGCTCCAGGATGTGATTTGTTGTTTTCCTATATTGTGTTCATAAATGTCACAATCGCCCTAGAGATAGGGTTGGCAAGACATACACATACATTCGCCAATAGGTCTGGTGAGTAAATGTCAGCAGCCCTAATCTTACTCTTAATACAGTCTGACCCATGTGACGCAACAAAACACACTTGCCTTGATAGTAACACCAGTACATAATGCAGGAGGCGCATGTGGTCTCCTTTTCATTCTTATTTAATGCTTTGGTGTCACGTGGTCCACTGTTGTGATATATATTCTATATCTACGTATGTGTGTGTATATGTATATGTATATGTATATATATATATATATATATATATATATATATATATATATATATATATATATATATACATATATGTATGTATATGTGCATATATATATATATATATATATATATATATATATATATATATATATATATATATATATATATATATATATATGTGTGGACATTAGCACACATAAATCTACATGATGGAATGGAATACATGTCCTATACTGTTGAATGCCTGTGCTGGATGATCTGTACATGATCACCTCAGATGTGTGTATATTTGCCATGGCTTAGTGGTAAAGCACATTGTCTGTGATGTGCAGGGTCCTGGGTTTGAGGCGTGTAGAAACTGGTTATGTTGTTGCTGGGAAGAACAAGGGACATCGAATACAGTGATAGTAAGGTGCTTTTAACCAGTTGTTTGCGGATCTGTGCGACAGTAAGCAGTGGTTATTATTTTGGAGGCTCAGTATGGGTCATGTAACTATGCATTAGAAGACAATACTATGCAAACGAGGTGGAAAATAGTGAATCCCGTGTATCCCCAGGGTGTGATGCAGATCCCAAGAGTGTATGTGTATAGATAGCTGGGTGCAGGACTCAAATATAGGTGAAAGCACGGAGGGGGCTGTCAAGCATACGGTATGTACATTGGAGCCCTGTGTCTCAGGATTGCTCCTGCCTAAGCACACCTAAGCTAGAGGTGTGTCTATACCTGCCTAGTGCAATTGGTAGGGACAACAGCAGTAGGATAGTAGTCAAGGTGAACAAGCTGCGCAAACAGGTGATAATTAACACAATCAGCAGATTACTGGCCCAGACCAGCCCAGAACACTACGATAAAGTGAGCAAGCACCATACACACTGTTTTTTTCCATACTCTGCACCACAGGTGTATACATGTGGGGAAATTTTATGAAATAATACAATGAAATGAGAAGGGCTGCAGCAGGCAACATAGACCAACATGTGCAGGAGGCTGAGGGTGATGAGGATGTGAATGCTGCCAAACAACCCTCAGTGAGGAGACAGAGAAGACTTTACAGACCCAGGGTAACCTATCAGGAGCTACATGAGCTGGAGAGAGTGGAGCACTATGGGGTGGACAGAGACCTTCTACAGCAGATTGTTGAGCTGTGCTGGCCACACCTGACACATCAAACAGGCCAAGGGAAACCCATCCCAGTGGATACCAAGGTATGTGTAGGCCTAGGTATACTAGCCACAGGTACCTCCCAAAGCACAACTGGGGATATCATGGGGATCTCACAGGCATCTGCATCCAGAGTATTCCACCAGTTCTTAGATGCCATGTCACCACATGCCAGTGAGCACGTACATTTCCTCAACACATGTGAGGTGTTGACCAGCAATATGCGTCTCTTCCACCAAATGGCAGACTACCCTGGGGTAGTGGGTGCTATAGTCTGCATGCACGTATGCATCAAAGCACCACCTGGTGAGCAGGGTAGGGTCTACATTAACCGCGGGATCATCCCCCTCCATCAACTGCCAGGTCATATGCAATGTCCAGGGTATTATACTGAATGTGTGTGCTGGCTGCCCTGGAAGCTATGACAATTCTGATTTATGGCATCTGACGCAGCTGTACCACACCTTTGCCAGTATGGACATCCCCTATGGTCACCTAGTGGGGGATGCTGGGTACACACTGGAGCCATGGCTGATGACACCAATCAGAAATGCACACACACCTGAACAACTTGCCATAATGAGGCACATGCACAGGCAAGACATATAATTGAGCATGTGCTTGGGATGTTCAGGTCACGGTTCCGGTGTCTGGACACATCCAGAGGAGCCTTGCAGTATTCACCAGCTGCATGCACCCAGATTTTTATGATATGTGCTATGCTGCACAATATGATCCTGCGGAAACAGTTGCAGCAGGAACAGCATGGGGCAGGGCCACAAAGCCCCCCACCAATGTCAAGGCCTGTACAGGCACAGAGTGACTCGGAGGAGGAACTACCTGAGCTGGACCCAGTAGGCAAAAGGAGGCATGCCCAGTATGACCTGGCCTTGGCAAAGAGGCAACACATAGCGTATGCACTGACATGGCAAGTACCCAGGGAATGTCACCCTCTCTGACTCGCACAGACAGTAAAAGGGATGCCAAACATGACACTACCTGTGCTCAGCCATGTATAGGAAGTGCACTGTGTGCATCCGACATAGGCAGCCCTCCATCACCATCCTCAGGTCTGGCACACCCTCAAGGTAAGTCAATCAACCTACCAATTGGCAGTTGTATTAGAATGTGTTTTTACCTGTAGCTATGGTATGGATGAGAGCATGCAAGGAAATTTGGTGGCCGAATGTTAGGGCAGCAGACAATACATGTCCATAGCGGCACCAGGACATCTGTAGCACATACTGGGGTCACAATAGTAGCCAGCAGTACACAGGGTGTCCTAACCCACTGCGGGTTATGGGATGAACATCATGTGTGTCCATACAGCCCCCACAAGTCTCAACCAGCTGGACAGGTGTAGACCAAAACTGACAAATGCTGTACAATGGCCTCTGAATATGCCCAATGGATGACCCCCCCCCCCACAGACACACACAGACAGACTACAGCAGGCCAGGCAGTTGGATGTAGGTTGTGAAGGCTAGGACGTCTGAAACCAATATATTGGTAATTAAAGCTAGGATCTGGAATACACTGGTATGCCTCTAGCCAGCACATTAGGTAGGTCCACACACTGAAATGGAGTACCTGGCATACCAGTACAGTAGTAGCAAAAGTGTACAACTGTCAGCTGTGCCCCCCTTCCAACGTGCACATGTAACAGTCATGTGTGCTCCCTCCCGGTGCTGTGTAGGAATGTGGATACAGTTGGATATCCCCCCACACTGTGCAGAAATGTAGCAACAGTCAATGCCACATGACCGATGGATACCCTGCAGACACACCATGCCATGTGTCAGTGTACAACGCAGGGGTCAGCACCACAGTACTGACTACTGGACATGTAATACATGCAATACAGTTGACCATACTGGGCATGCTCATACACATGAAGGTATGACAGTAATGTCAGTCGACAACATGCGTAACGGTCATGCTCACACACTTAAACACAAGACGGCAGGTCTGCAAACACCAGTGGTCTGGACATATCTGCCGGTACATTGCTATACTGTTGGATGACTGTGCTGTATGGTATGTGTGTGGTACTGTCTATGTCTGTATATTTGCCATGGTGTATTGGTAATTCAGATTATCTGTGTGTGCAGGATGTTGCTACCAACACTTGCAAAGGATGGTTCTTTGTTTGCGGCCAGAACAAGGCCATTGGATACGGAGTGAGTAAGGCACATTGCAGCAGTTGGGAGCAGTTGTGCGTGGGCTTACACTGTGTTGAGCACTGCTGACCTCTGGTTACAGCTCCTTATACTTGTTTAGACTCCAAATTTCTTTAACAGTGCAATACTCGCATAATGGTAGCCAAACACGCTTACACCTGCTTGCTCCCTTACTTGCACATGCACCGACATTAGTGCTTGCATTTGCACTCACGTTAGGTGGGCGTGATCCCTTGCGATGCCTATTACATTGGACTACATGATTACAGTATCGGGTATGGCTGACCATTAGGCGACGGCATGGCGTTCGACTGTACAGAATCGGCAGACTGTCCAGTGAGTTAATCATATTATATGT